>NW_027111176.1:491155-504734 GCF_000696795.3 Halyomorpha halys | reverse complement strand
CAGGAATCCCGAGCCCACTTTAATCCCAGCGCGTCCCTCTCAAAGTCTCATTGATAATGAGCCAGTGGAGGCTGAGTAGGTGCGCTAGAGTATATAATGATTAATGGAAGCAAAATCATTAGTTTGAACTATATTGATGTCTTTTCATATTTATTTTTTCAAAAAGGGACTAAGTTTATTATTGGTCTAAGTTATATATTACTTATTGGGCACTATAATAATGATAAATGATTACATTCAAACCAAAATTACTTTCTAAGCCTTAGGAATCCCGAGCCCACTCAATGAGGAGTAGAGCAAGGCCCTTCGAGATCCCAGCACCTCATTGGTAATGAGCTAGTGGAGGCTGAGTAAGTGCGCTAAAGCATATAATGATAAGTGGAAGCAAAAATCATTAGTTTGTACTATATTGATGTATTTTAATTTTTTTTTTTTTTTTAAAACGGGACAAAGTTCATGTTTACGTAGATTACGTTTTTATTGTTCTCTAAAATTAATAATTACTATTATTGGACGCGTACTTTTAGTAGAAGACATTATGCAATATATTGAGCAGTTACGAGAGAGCCCAATATCCTCAATGACCATGATCCATTATTGATTTCAAATTATTAAACAGGATTGCGACTGTCCATTAAGAATCGTAACCACGATTAAATAAGGAATAGACTGTGGCAGCCATCGTCCAATTACCCAGCGCTGAACTATTTAGTATTTAGTGGGCATTATGGAAACTATGAAACAATGATGGCGGTGATGTAACCCTTAGGGAAGTTAGCAGGACAACAACACCTTGCTCTCTAATGATCGCTCCTTCTAATGGCGTTATTATTATTCATGATTGGTCGAGGGAATGAACTCCGCTTGTTGATTTGCTACTCATAACCACGGCTATCTGTCTCCTTCTCTCATTGGCTTTTCTTAATAATTGATGCCATATTCGCCTTTCTGATTGGTCGGGATTGAATCATTATAGTTATTGCAGCTGACCAATTGCCTATATGACTCCTCTTACTGTACACATCCTTTATATAATTTCTTCATAACCTCTGCTTCGACTAAAGAAATTATGAAGCAATCATTTTTAGCAAACTGTTTGATTTATCTACTTGCAAGTGTATTTGAAGCCCTTAAAAAAAAAAAATAATAAACACTTACTAAACCAACGATCTAAACTTCTAACTACAGTATTATCTCAGTAATCCGAACACTCCAAACTGACGCAAAAAAAAAAATTGAGAAAAATCAACATTCAATAACATAAACTTTTTTTTCCCCTAGAGTTTGAGAAAATTTTCTTTCAGCTTAGGAACATTTGGCATTTCCAATGATGTACTTAGATGTTCCAGATTTTTTATTTTACTAAAATTATAAGTTACCTTACGATTTATAATATGATAAATGATTTAATTTATTTTTTGTATTTTAAAAATAATAGAAAGTATTATTGAATGCTTTATTAAAAATAAAAATGAATATTTTAACTTCAAATTTAGATATAAAAATAGTTTGCTTTTTGGAAGATCGCTCATTGACCGTGTATAAAAATAAATGGAATATGGTTCAGGTGTGGTCAAATAAAACTCAAATAGTTTTTTTTTTTTTTATTTATTGATATATACAACTGTATAAAAAATACAACTAGTAAATTTGATGATAATGACATTATGATACAGCATGTAGAGAAACTACCGAGTAGTAGAACTCTAAAAACATTTTACAATATAAGGTCACGAGGCCATCTTCTTTTCAGGCGCCTCGGAGGATTGCCAGGAATGGAAGAGGAAGCAAGGTTAGAAACTAGTGGGTTTGGGTGGTTAGGGAGTTTATAATGAAAGGAATGATATCCGGTTCGGGCTAGATCGGTTACATAGGGAACATTAAGGTCTTTATGGATCTCAAATAGTAACAACTATTTTAATTGAGCCAGCGTTTCATCCCACGTTGCAGGGCTTCGTCAGGGTCTTCCTGTAATCAGAACACTCCAGCACTTCGAACTGGTGTAAAAACAAAATATTTGAGAAAACTCAACAGTCATAAATAATATTTTTGTTTTCAAATAAAAGTTCAAATGTGTAAAGGACATTTTAAATTTCCTGATCTAGTAATCGAAAGTGGAAATTTTTACTGCTTCAATATCGGGTAATCTAATTCCTATGAAAGTGTTCATGATATATTTTGTTGGAATTAGAAATATTTGTATCTATTATTTTGTTAATATTAGAAATATGTATAATACGAATTTTTTACTTTAATGTGAACTAATGTTTTTGTTTTAATCACGTTTTTAATAAATCCACACAAAGAATATTTATTTATTTATTTACAACTGGATATAAAATACAACAAGCAAATTTGAAGTAAGATCATAATGATATGATACCGCATGTAGAAGAGAAACTATCCATTGGTAGAATTCTAATTCAAAACGTAGAAGTAAACAATAACATGAAGTTTTGGAAGGAAAGGTTATGAAGCAAGTTGCTCAGAAAATCCGCTAGGAGCTCTTATGCATTTACCACTTAATATGACTAAATAGGGCTGTTTACAATGCTATACTTATAACATTTAACATGGTAAGCCATTTTAGATTTAACACAATATCATGATTACCTCTACTGAAACGTAAAATAAAAAAAAAAAAAATATTATAAACAATTATTGGAAACGGAAATTTTCCATTTCTTAGTTTGTACTTTCTTTTATATTTCTTCTTTTTAACTGTTATTATTTTCGTTTTCATTTATTGTCTATAACCTTTTATTTTTCTTATTTAATTTTATGTTTCATTGTATACTCATTTAATTTTCCATTTGCTATTTACTTATGTTTGTATCTTTTTTTAGCCCTGACGAAGCCCTGCAGCGTGGGGCGAAACGTTGGCTCAATTAAAATAGTTACTACTATTTCAGTTTTATTTGACGGCACCAGAACCAAATTCCATTTATAGTTTGATTTTTGTTCGTATGCTTTTTTATTCATCATTATTTCATTTTGCTTACGATCAGTGAAGATAATTAATTACCTTCTTGTTTGAGTGATGATGGAATATATTTTTGTTCCTTTTCAATTTTTATACTTCATAAAAGATATTACAAAATATTTCTAATGAATACTTAAATTTTTTTAAAAACATTATTTGTTCATTTTTGTTAAATATTATTGTTTTGTTTTTTAAAATCTTTTTCATTCTACTATTCTAAGTTGATTATACATAATACAAAATATTATTGGCTGTTTCTAATATTCTTTTAAAATTTGTAAACTTTATTTATTTATTTATAATTTTTTTTTACGTTTCATTATGTACCTACATTTACTTTTTACTTACGTTAAGTGTTTTTTTTGTTTTTTTTTAGCCCTGACGAAGCCCTGCAACATGGGGAGAAACGTTGGTATTAAATAGCTATTACTATTAAAGTTTTATTTGTCCGCATTCAACACACGGTCAATGAGCGACCATCCAAAAAGCAAACTATGTTTATATATAAATTTGAAGTGAAAGTATTCATTTTTATTTTTAATAAAACATTAAATAACACTTTCTATTATTATAAAAATATAAAAAAAAAATTAAATCACCCATCAAATTATAAATCATTAGGTATCTTATTATTTTAGTAAAATAAAAAATCTGGATTATCTAAGAACATCAATGGTAACACCAAATCTCCCTAACTATCCTGTTTCTAAGCTAAAAGAAAATTTTCTCGAACTCTAGGGGAAAAAAAAAAGTCCACTTTAGAGAAAGGCAATTGGCCTGGAGATAATTGCAGGTTGAGAACAAGCATGATTGCATTTAAAAAAAAGAAAAAGAAAGAAAAGTTTATAATGGCCGAGTAATTATTTCAAATATCCAACTTTCTTTAGAGGAAAGGTCAACAGAGAGCGTTTAGAAAAATTAGAAAAGTATTAATAACAGTCAACTAAAATATATATATATATTTTAAATATCTTTATTGAAATTTACAACTGTATATTACATAATACATTCAGTAAATTTGGTCTTAGATAAAATGGAGTGTTACAGGCGTGTAGAGCAACTACCCACTGGTAGCACTTTAATGACTTTTTACATTAGCTGGTCTCGTGGCCATCGTCTTTTCGCGCGCCACGGAGGATTGTCAGGAATAGAAGAGGATGCAAGGTTAGAAACTAGGGGGTTTGAGTGGTTAGGTTAGGTTTTTGAAGGATTGCTCAATTCCATATGTCCAGATTAACTAAAATATGAAAATATTTCATGAAAGTCCTAATGCTTTCTCCATTGTTTTCAGTTGTCATTGGAATTAACTGGTCCTTTTCTGCTATTTTTACCGAACCTTCATTAGCAAAATATAACATATCTTAAGAACTCTTGAAGAAAAATAGTTCATAAAACGAACGAACGTCAGAAGATTACAAACTTTTTAGTTTTCGTCCCGTTATTATTTAATAGTTATAAAAAAATCGATTAATCGATTAAAAAATATTCTGGGAACTCACCTCGAACGCCGCCTTACCTGGAACCATATCAACATCGAACTAACTCAAACCTACGCAAGGTTAGCAATGGTATATCCTATCCTAAACAGAAATTCCAAACTAAAACCAGGAACAACTGTTCTTATATTTAAAACAATTCTCAGGCCACTACTGATGGCTGTGAAGTCTTGGGAGCGGCATCGTTTATGAAAAGGAAAAATTACTATATTTTCAAAATAAAGTCGTAAGAATACTGGATGCTTCTTTGTTTTGTAAGGGACAGCCAATTGCATCGGGAATTACAAATAGAGACAATAGAGGATTACATAAAAAAAAAGATTCATGAAGTTCCACTCATAGTGACCTACAACTTGGGAAAACCAACCACAACCGGAAGATTGAAGCACAGGCTGCTGCATGACTCTTATAATTTGTATGTAATTTTTTTTTTTTTTTTTTTTATCTTTTTCTTAAATTCACTTTTTTTCCAATTAGAAATCAATTATTTATTTTGTGAAATCCATAAATTTCATTGTTTTTGTTATTAACATTACTTTTATTAAGAATTATTATTTTAATCTATTTATTTTACCTTAATTGTTTTTTAATTTTTAACATTGTATATAGTTAAGGGTGTCTTTTGTATGAGACTACTCTCTCCCGCCATAATCAATTGTTAAATAAAAATGTAACTCTTACATTTACCATGTAAGGCCCACCAGGCCGATCTGAAATAAAAAAAAAATAAAAAAATAAATTTAACATCTATAATATTTATATTTATTATTTTATTTTCTCATTTTTTCGTTATTTCTTTTTTATATATATATTATTAAATTATTCATATTCCGTTGTTTCTTTTGCATTATATAACTACATTTTCATTTCATTTCGAAAACCGAACTTACAACGAGACTAGTGGCAAATTGGGGAACAAAATAACATTTGTTATTCTTTTCGAACAATAGTTCATTCTTTTTTAAAGAACTGTTGTTATCAAACGTTTGTCGTTTTCACTCCCACTCGTAGAATAAAGATTGTTTCATTGGACCCGTGATTGTTTGAAATCCCAATCGTAGGAAGTAATTATAGTTGCCATAGAAATTAGTACCTCATTTCATTTACGAGGATAATTTTACTGTCATATTGTCTAGCGGAGGAATTTTATGCAATCATTCGGAATGGAAAAAGGAATGATCACAGATTTCAACAGAAAGAATAATTTTAAACAGGAAGTTCAAACGCCTGAGAGATACGTTCGAATATGAAGACTTGGATCGGAAAACGTTGTAGCAGAAAAAATGAAAACTTATGAGAAATACATTCTTAAATTTTAAAGATGATATTTTGTATTTAAATCCAAAAACTTACAAAAGACTGATCTACATGACTATCTGGACGTACAGAGTTGAGCTATGAGGCTCCACTAAATTATCGAATTCCTCCCGAATCCAATACTTCCAGTCCAAAATCCTTAATGCTCCTTACTTTGTCACAAATCAAATCATCCATCAGGACCTCAATGTCCCCTATGTTGCCGATTTGGCCAGAACCAGATACCAATCCTTTCATTATAAACTCCCTAACCATCACAACCCTCTCGCTTCTAACCTTTCTTTCTCTTCTATTCACCTAAAGTGAGTGAAAAGTTGTTGTTTGGCTACTGAGTTGTTGATCTTCTGACTTATGAGGAGCTAAGTGACAAATGCATCAAACTATTATTAATGTCATCCATTGCTTTATCAGGGATAAAATCAACCAAAAATATAATAAGACAATCAAAACACAAACTACAAGCAAGTAACCTAACACGACAACAAATAAAATGGTGACGAGCTCAGCTGGTCTGTTGCGTGAAGTCATTCTCCATCACAACCCTCTAGCATCTAACCTTTCTTTCTCTTCTATTCCTGACAATCCTCCGAGCCGCCTGAAAAGAAGAAGCCTCGAGACCTTCTAGTGTAGAAATATGATTAGATTGCTACCAATGGGTAGTTGCTCTACATGCCTTTATCATTCCATTTTTACTTAATAAGATTTTATGAAAATGCAGTTCTAAATAGCAATAAATAAATAAAATATTTATTTTTGTTTTTGAAGATGGACGACAAGGGCAACAGCAAAACAAAGATATTTTAAATAAATAGAGCAATAATCGAGGTATGATCATGAATATTAGTATATCCTTCATTAGGCTTCTCCTTTATTACCTAATAATCCTTCCAGGCGTCTGAAAAGAAGATGGCCTCGAGATCTTCTCCTCTAGAAATGTTTTTTGGAGTTCTATCAATAGATTCTCCACATGTTTGTGTCATGTCATTATGTCAATTATAACAAATTTACTTTATGGATATATATGTATGCAGTTGTAAGTAACAATAAATAAATTATTAAAAAAAAACACAAAATTATGTAACTTAATCCTTTTAATTGTGTTATATAATAAAACTTATAATATCTCCTACTCAATATTTTTTTTTTTTTTTTTTTTTTTTTTTTAAACAGACCATGTAGAACTTTGACCATCCTAACCAGTCTTCTATACACATGCATTTTTTAATAAACCGATGAACCAAAAAAGTCATTTCTGACATAGCACCCTATTCTAACACCATGGTGAGAGTTGAAGTTTTCATTTCGAGGGACCGCCACAAAAATAAAAGTCAATAAATAAAAAGTGGTTGCTGCAAAAAACTGCCGTTGTTGTGCAAAAACCTCCAAATTATTTAAATCTTCTGCAATTTTCATGAATTCCTATGTTATTTAGAGTGCTGAATTCAATTGAATGTTTTTCTATTTATTTAATTTTATTTTTTATTTCCACGAGTGAAAATATAAATCTTTTTTTCCTATAAATAAAATGTTATTCTGTTTGATAGGAGTTAATTTGATTATTGTTCTCACCTTATTTTGCTTACTAGAAAGACCTCATTGACTTCATACGTCAACGAAACTTACACAAAAGTTGCTCTAATATGTAAACTTTTATGTGAAAATATTCTCATTAAAAGGACAATAAAGCTTATTTTTTCTGGTTTATCGAAAATGAACGAATATTTCAAGTATTGGATAGGAAATATCGAAGAAATTAAAAAAAAATATATTTCAACAAACAAATAACTAACACTAAAATTCATACACTAACTTACGTATTGACTAGGACAAAATATTTTTTGAAATTGCGGTTGAGAAACCAAACTCACACCAACATTTCATTTTGGAGGGTTTTTTCCCCCTTTCTACCATTAGGGGTATTCATGGTATTGTGTTAATTGTAAAATGTTCCACCATGTTAAATGTTATAAGTATAGAATTGTGAGCAGCCTTATGTAAAGTCATGCTAAATGTTAAATGCATAAGAGCTCCTAGCGGATTTTTCGGGCAACTTGTTTTATAACCTTTCCTTCTAAAACTTTATGTTATTGTTTACTTCTTAGTTTTCATTTAAGTAATTTATTACAACATATCTAAAATGATTGAAAAGTAGAAGTTTGGCTACTGAATGCCTTGTTGATCTTCTAGCTTGTGAGGAAAAGAATCAGAGATAAATTACAACTATCATCAAATTTTATAAATATTATTAATGTCATCCATTGCTTTATCAGTTATAAAACCACCCAAAACAATACTAACGCAATCAAAACACAAAATACGAGCAAGTGACCTAATACGACGACAAATAAAATGGTGACGAGCTCAGCTGGTCTGTTGCGTGACGTCATTCTCCTTTTAACAGACTTAGTAACAGACTCCCAACCATGTTATATGTTATATCGTTTTAAAAAGCTAAAAGAAGGAAATATTTATCCATTTAACATGTCTTGGGCTACTGCTCTGTAGTTTGCCGCATGCGGCTCTTTCACATCTTTGTTCATCTATCTGATTTTGATATATCTGATATATATATATTTGATGCCCAATTATAGTGGCATTGATTGTCTCAGCAAGCAGTCCACTGTTAGTTGTTCTCCTCTATGTGTTAAGGCTCTGAACCCAGATCGTTCCTGTAATTGTACGGGAGCTATTATTTAAAATCTCTCTTGGATACTTGAGCCCAAGTATCGCAGCCATATATAAGAGCTGGCTTTATTTTTTTTTTTTTTATACCAGAGTGGCCTGGTGGGCCTTACATGGTTGATATAACTTATATTATATATATATTTTAACAGTTGATTATGAGGGGGTATAGTCATACAAATGGCACCCCTAACTATATAAAATGTTCTTATTAAAATAAAATAAAATAAATAGATAATAATAATCCTTCCTTATAAAAGAGGAAAGTAACATTAATAACAAAAAATAATGATATTGGTACACTTAAATAAAACAAACAATTGTCTTCTAATAGTAAAAAAGAAAAAAAGTTAATTTGAAAAAGGGAAGCGAGAAGAAAAGAGAAAAAATAAATAATAATAATGAATAATAATAATAAGTAAATAGAGGTAGTGTGACTATGAATTAATTTTATATTTATTAAAAATTTATAAGAGAATGTCCTGCAGCAGTTTAGGCTTCAGTCTTCGGGTTGAGGTTGGGTTTCCCAGGTTGTAGGTCACTGCTCCTTTAACTGTCGGCAACTGGGAGTGGAACTTCATGAACCGCTTTTTGATATAATCCTATATTGACTCCATCTGTAATTCGCGATGCAATTGGGTATTTCTTATGAACCAATAAGCATTAACTGCGATTCTTAGGACTTTATTCAGCTGGCTTTATCATGGCATTATACAATCTTAGCTTCAGATTTTTTGTAAGCATAAACAAATATATAGGAAGAGTACTTGTAGATACCATGTTTCTATGGTACTTTATCCAAGTATGAGTTCCTGTTACATTATTATACGAGATATCATGTTATACTCACTACTTACTACAGGCACTTGGTCGTAAACATGGTATCTGAAATTTAGTTTGACTTGTTTTTTTTCCTTTTTTTTTGTTATGATATTAACCTATTTTAACTTGAAGTACCTTCACTGCCTTTATATATACAGTCAACTATCACGCAAGACCTAATGCGTCAATGCTTCCACGACAATAGATACTGGTCATGACAGATCTATTCAGCATAAAATTTGGTTACTGCAATAGATATTTAAATTTAACACACATTTATATTCTACACATTATAAAGAAACATATAAAACTCATTTATAAGAAAGAACCAAAAAAAAAAAAAAATAGGAATTTTTAAGATATATTTATATTATATACATTATATATCGGTGTGAAATAATTTAGAATAAAATGAACTAAAATTAAATGAAAAATATTTTATTATTCTGGGACTAGGTCCTTTTAGAGCAATTACAAAGATTATTTTAATTATAATAACATTTATTGGTCATAAAACAGTGTGTCCAAATGTAATTATAATTTATATACAAAGAGCAAAATAAATAAATAAATTAAAAAACTAACTGACTAAATAAAAACGCAAATAAATAAAAAGTAAGGCACCAAAATACTCAATTTCGTAATAAGGTTTTTTTTTTTTTTTACCAGTGAAATCGGAACAGCCTGAACCTTCCGGGAAAATCCTGAACATTTACTAAAATTCCTCATCATAATCTCGGGAAAGGTTTTTACATAAAATACTAAATATTGAATTTTATATATTAGGTTATATATGTTTTCACTTAATTATGTTATTTTTTATCTTTATCCTCTTTACTATTTTGTTTAATTTTTTTTATTGTAAGCCTCTACCATTACATTTTTTATGTTAAATATTTATTTATGTTTTCTTGAAATGAAATGAAATAAATTAATTAAAAAACTAACTGACTAAATAAAAATAAAAATAAGTTAATTACAAAATACCTGTACTATTATAATAATGGATCAGTATGGAAAAGTAAAAGGTAGTTATAGAAGGGTTGGTACATGACTTATGTTAGAGAGAATGGAGTTCCAGAGATATAAAGGTCGGGTAAAAAACTATTTATCAAAGGCAGCAGTTCGGTGAGGTGGAGGGTAGAGGTCAGATAAACGGGACCAGGAAGTACGGGATTTGACTGAAAATTTTAAATACAGTTTTTCTAGGATAAAGGAGGGGCGTTGAGTACTAATTGCTTGGGATAGAAAGGAAGCTAGGAAATACTGGCATCGGAAGGATGGATAGAGCCACTTCAGCTCGGTGTAATACTGGGTTATGTGCGTATCCCTGCTGAATAAAATAATACTAATCATGAAGTTATTTCAAACTCTTGTTCATAAAATATTCGAAATACCATTTACGAGGTTAATGGGTGATTCGTCGATAAATCAGTATTTTGTAATTAAATTTTTGTTTTGTTTTTATTTAGTGAGTTAGTTTTTTAATTAATTTATTTATTTTGTTCTTTGTATATAAATTATAATTAAGTGGGCCCACACAATTTTATGGCTAATAAATGTTATTATAAAATTAAACTTGCCTTTGCAATTGTTCTAAAGAGACCTAGTCCCAGAATAATAAGCTATTTTTCATTTAATTTTAGTTCATTTTATCCTAAATTAGTTCACAACGATATATAATGTATATATTATAAAATATATCTTGAAAATTTCCTTTTTTTTTTTTTTTCTTTCTTATAAATGAGTTTTATATGTTTCTTTATAATCTGTAGAATATAAATGTATGTTAAATTTAAATATTTATTGCAGTAACCAAATTTTGAGGTTAATGGGTGATTTTCGACTGCTCAACAACCTCTGGATTTGTTCTATCAAAATGAACTAGAATAAATAATAATTCAACAAATTCATTGATTTGGGGCGATGACTCGAGATAGAGCGGACTGGTTCAGTCACGTTTTGATATCTAGATCAAATTAATTCTCAGTCCAAATTGACGTCAGGAATCAAGGACAGATGTCGAAGATTATTTTTTATGATTTTTTAGGTTTCAGTTAAGTTATTGATTAGGTTGTAATGAGGCTTAACAAAATGCATTTGAATGCAAACAAACCATTTTTTTTTTTTTTTAAATCATGAGGCAATCCATTACAAAAGACTGATCTACATGACTATTATAAGGCCTATCTGGACATACGGAGTTGAGCTTTGGGGCTCCACTAAACCATCAAATTCCTCCAGAATCCAATCCTTACAGTCCAAAATCCTTCGTAAAATCCTTAATGCTCCTTACTTTGTCACAAATCAAGTCATCCATCAGGACCTCAGTATTCCATATGTTGCCGATTTGGCCAGAACCAGATACCGTTCCTTCCATAATAAACTTCTCAACCACCCAAATCCACTTGTTTCTAACCTGGCTTCTCCTTCATTACCTAATAATCCTCCTAGGCGTCTGAAAAGAAGATGGCCTCGAGATCTTCTCCTCTAGAAATGTTATTGGAGTTCTATCAGTGGGTAGATTCTCCACATGTTTTTATCATGTCACTATGTCACCTACAGCAAATTTACTTGTTGTATATATGTGTATACAGTTGTAAATATCAATAAATAAATTATTAAAAAAAAAAAAAAAAAAATCATGAGGCGCGACATTTCTTTAAACGTTCAAAGCCAAATGATCATTCACACCTAAATTCCCATATCTTTAATTTAGAGAGAAGCACTGGGATCCTGGAGTTCTGCCATTTCCATCCACATTTGGGTGGCAGGGCTTGATTCAGGATTGTCTGAGCAGAATGGCCATGTTGTATATATGTATGATTATTTACGAGGAGATGGTTGGGGGTGCGGTCAATGGTAAACACAAATAAGTTGGATTAATTTTTAATATGCCAACGTTTCGGCTAGAGTTTCTAGCCTTCTTCAGGGCTGTTCACTGGAAAATCAAACGCCTATTGATTATTTACATATGATTACTTTTATGATTATTTACTTTGTCCTGATTATTTACCCAAGTTGTTTTCTTATTTTCTATTATTTGACTCACTTATCCGATAATGTTTTATTTATGATTTTATATATAATTTTATATAACTTTGAGTTCATCCTTTAATTTGAGTGCTAATAGACATCTGTGCGTCGAATGATTCATAATATATAGTTTTACTAAAATAAATTCTTAAACTACTGATTTTACGATATAAAATGTTATTTTAAAAAATTGTATCTCGAAAACTATTGAACGTAAATAGCTTTTAGGGCTTATATTGTAGCAAATTTACTCGTCTTAAATAATGTTCAATTAGGTTTATTTAGTTTTTTAGGTAGTTTTAAAGATATGGAGCTCAGAATGATTTTTTTTACGTTATAAAATGTTGTTTTAAAAAATTGCATCTCAGGGACTAATAAACGTAAATAACTCTATTAGAGCTCATATTGTGGCAAATTTACTCGTCCTAAATAATGTTCAATTAGGTTTATTTAGTTTTTTAGGTAGTTTTGAAGATATTGAGCTCTGAATGAAATTTTTTTACGTTATAAAATATTGTTTTAAAAAAATTGTATCTCGGGAACTATTGAACGTAAAAAAAACTATTAGGGCTAAAATTGTAGCAAATTTACTCGTCTTAAATAATGTTCAATTAGGTTTATTTAGTGTTTTAGGTAGTTTTAAAGATATTGAGCTCTGAATGAAATTTTTTTACGTTGTAAAATGTTGTTTTTCAAAAAATTGTATCTCGGAAACTATTGAACGTAAATAACTCTATTAGGGCTCATATTGTTGCAAATGTACTCATCTTAAATAATATTCAATTAGGTTTATTTAATGTTTTAGGTAGTTTTAAAGATATTGAGCTCTGAATGAAATTTTTTTACCTTATAAAATGTTGTTTTTCAAAAAATTGTATCTCGGGAACTATTGAACATAAATATATCTATTAGGGCTTATATTGTAGCAAATTTACTCGTCTTAAATAATGTCCAATTAGGTTTATTTAGTTTTCTAGGTAGTTTTGAAGATATTGAGCTCTGAATGAAATTTTTTTTACGTTATAAAATATTGTTTTAAAATAATTGTATCTCGGGAACTATTGAACGTAAAAAACTCTATTAGGGCTAAAATTGTAGCAAATTTACTCGTCTTAAATAACTGACATTTTTCTCCAATTGGGCTCTTAGACTATAAAAATATGTTAATCAAGTGAATATGTAAATATATAGAAATTGAAACTGACAAAACATAAAAAGTGATTTGTTACAAGGCGATATCTAT
>NW_027111176.1:486927-488925 GCF_000696795.3 Halyomorpha halys | reverse complement strand
AAGGAGCGTGTGAGTATAATTGGCCGCGGCTCCAAGCGGACCACCCAAGACGATCTCCAATTGGCGGCAACTAAACTTAGCGGACTCTTTGACACTGCCGCGCTCTCTCTCTTCTAATGGAGCAAATTAATATGCCTTTTAGCCACCTCCAAGATATATATCTATATATATCTCTCTCTTCTTCTTATATCATTATCTATAATAAACTGTAACATTTTTCATGAGCTCTTTTTGTTGCTTCGGCCGGCAATCCGTCTCTGCAAATGTCACCCTATTTGTTTTGACTGCCTTATCGAACCTTTTAGTCTAGAAGCTAATATTTGATAAATTATTCATAACATGTGGAATAATTGTGGATTCTTTCTAATTGGAGGAAGAGTTGATATCTGGTTTCAACAAATAATTTATTATTAATATAATTGGAGAAGTTTGTCGGGGGGTGCGGTCAGCAAAGAACAACATAAATAAACAAAACTATATTTATTTATTTTATACCTGAGTTTCAGGTCTTTATCAGGGCTAGAACAAAAGAGATAACAACAACGTTTAGAGTAACATACAATTGAAAAGGAATAGTACACAAACAAATTTAGAACAAAATTTTAATTGATTGATATTCGTGGAATTTTTTGGTAGTAAATTGAAAACAGTGACAGATGAAATATAATATCATGTAGGTAAGAAGATAGGTATAATATAAGATATGCAAATAGTGTCTAAAAAAACTGAAAAATTAAATAAATAAATTGAATCTACAAATTGAACATTATGAATAGACAATGAAACATAGTGAGTGGCTTATATCTGAATTACATTGTGAGTATTAACTTATATGCCTATACTAAAAAAAAAAAAATATATATATATATACGAAAAGGGAGACTTACGTTGTTGCGTAGAAGGTAGGCTAGCAACTGATTGATTAAATAAATATAGTTTTGTTTATTTATGTTGTTCTGTGCTGACCGCACCCCTCGACAAACTTCTCCAATCATTAATCTACGCTCAACTATCTACACCTTATTATTAATATAACTCTAAAATATGATAATCAAATCCGTACATATTCACATTAAACATTAAATTTGTACCGCTACACCCAATAATAGGTAATGGATGCAGTACTTAACCGCAGTAACGGTTGTGCAAGGTGATTTGGTCAGAATTGCCTTTACAATGAGCTACTAACTCCACAGATATTCACATAGTAATTTATTTAAATAAAATCTATTGTTATCTAAATTAAAGTCTCAAAACATTTTCTCAAAAGTCCTACGTTTCGGCCATCCTCATGAACAATCTTAAAAACTAGTTTACACTTACATAAATTACTTAAATTTTTTTGCAGGTTATTCTGCCCAGGTCAGCCTAAATTACCCTAGTCACTGATTTATTAATATATATATTTTTTTAATTATAATCAATTTAACACCTTGATACCTAATATATATAATTTTTATGATAGCTAGAAGTAGTAGATTTAAATTGATTATAATTATACCTGGACAGAATAGTTTGCATAAATTTTTTAAAATAATTTATATGAGTGTAAATTGGTTTTTAAGATTGTCCTTGAAGATGAGCGAATTGGCTGAAACGTGGGAGTTTTGAAAAAATAAGAAATGTATTGACATTTTAATTTGGATACGATTGATTTTATATAAACAATAATAACCAGTCTCAAGAAAGTAAAACAGATTATATATAAAGTGTTTTATTTAATTGTTCTTGATGATTAGTAAGAACTATAACAACTAAATTCAGACAACGTTTCACGAATTTATTGTTAGCTATTTATTGTAAATCACGCTTTTCTGCTTACTCCAAGCATTAACCCGATGCATCCGATTAACGCGAGTTATCCATGAGTCAATCCTGTGGGTTTCAGAGTCCTCCTGACCTCTACAAAGTGGATGCCCTCAATGAAAAACAATGGTGGTTCAGTGGTGATCTTGAGTAAATTAAGGAATAAATCATTAAAATTAATCAAAAATAATA
>NW_027111176.1:485231-486436 GCF_000696795.3 Halyomorpha halys | reverse complement strand
TACTATTCCTTTTCAATTGTATGTTTCTCTAAACGTTGTTGTTATCTCTTTTGTTCTATAGCCCTGATGAAGACCTGAACTCAGGTCGAAACGTCGGCATAAAATAAATAAATATGGTTTTGTTCATTTATGTTGTTCTTTGCTGACCGCACCCCCCGACAAACTTCTCCAATCATTAATCTACGGTCAACTATCTACACCTTATTATTTAATTATTTAATTTTTTTTCTTTTAAAGCTTTAAGTTAAAATGTTAAACTATTAACCTTCATTGTTAAATATAAATGTAATTATAACCATGAGGCTTAGGATATTAAACCTTCTTTAGAATTGCGGTCTAAAATCATAAATAATTGACTATAAAGCCTATTGATTGGCGATCTTGAGTCTCCTTGGACCGTCGGTAGCTAAGGGATTCGAGGCAAAGACCAATTGCAACTTCGGAACTGCAGCGTCACCAGTTCGAATCCGGCCATTTATTGCCGGCGAATCGACCCCCTGACTTTTATTTCTGTGGCGGTCTAACTTGGTGTTAAAATAGTGTGATACCTTGTAGACAACCTCCCCCCTCCTATCAATGAAGAAAATCTACCTTCTTGCACAACCGTTGTTAAAGAAACATTACTAACAGGAACTCATTTTCAATTATTAAAAAATGAAATGGAAATGATACAATTATGTGGTCTACATATCTGTAATAACACTAAACCATAAAAGGTTTGTTGAAGAAGAAGGTAAGAGTAAAACGGAGAAAGTTAAGTGTTGTTGTTCAAAAATCCTAACTGTTTTCTTGCAGGTAGACTCTTAATTTCTGTTTTGTACTTGGTCTATTTGTTTCTACTTTCTCCGTTTCACTCTTCCCCAGTTCTGCTACAAACCCTTGTATGAGTTAGTGGTATTACAGTAATGTAGATCTCACCGTAATAACCAATAGATGATTAATATTAATTAATCTTAAATTTTATTCTGTACATTTTAGTGTTTTCTAAAAAAAAAAAAAATATGTTTTTATTGTATAGCATGACTATGAGAACATTAAAGTTAATAAATATGGTTGTTTTACTTTTCACTGATTCTAAAGAGCGACAAAAATAATCATCTATAATTATATAAGGAGCGTGTGAGTATAATTGGCCGCGGCTCCAAGCGGACCACCCAAGACGATCTCCAATTGGCGGCAACTAAACTTAGCGGACTCTTTGACAC
>NW_027111176.1:482531-484483 GCF_000696795.3 Halyomorpha halys | reverse complement strand
AAACAAGAAAAAATAAATTCGTACTTAATTTATTAACCTAACAAGAAAACAACTAAATAAATGAGAAGTACAATTTAAGAAAAACTAAAAAAAATTTATTTATTTATTGTTATTTACAACTGTATACAAATATATACAACAAGAAAATTTGCTGTAGGTGACATAGTGACATGATACAAGCATGTGGATCTACCCATTGATAAAACTCCAATAACTTTTGTAGATAATAAGATCTTGGAGCCATCTTCTTTTCAAGTGCCAAGGAGGATTATCAGGCAATGAAGGAAAAGTTAGGTTAGAAACAAGTGAGTTTAGGTGGTTAGGAAATTTATCGTGGAAGGATTAGAATAAATAAGTTGAAAATAAATAAATATGGTAAATACAAATAAATAGATCTTAAACAATAATATATAACTATGGCACAGACATATAGAGAATCTACCCATTGATAGAACTCCAATAACATTTCTAGAGTAGAAGATCTCGAGGCCATCTTCTTAGGAGGATTATTAGGTAATGAAGGAGAAGCCAGGTTAGAAACAAGTGGATTTGGGTGATTGAGAAATTTATCATGGAAAGAACGGTATCTGGTTTAAAACTGAAAAAAAAAATATAGAAAAATCTTAGTGGACAATATAATATAACTCACTAATGATCAAGTTTAAAATATTTGAAATATATTGTAGGAGAATGGTAAAAAATAGCAGAACTATTTTTGAATATCCGATGTTTCGTCCCACTTTGCAGGGCTCCATCACGGCTTAATGATAAGTATGATACGACTATAAGAATATACTTAGAAAGCTGTTGAAAAAAATGAAATATATATAAAATTTAAGTATCATTCTATTACCTGAGATGCGGCAGCAACTGTTCTGATAAAATCAACCAACCACAAGTGCCAGTTCATCGATTTTTGACATTTATTAGATTTTTTCGAAAACGAATTCAACCATTTTGATTAAACTCGATAAGAGATGGACATAAAATGGGCATAGTTGTAACTAATAGCTAAAGTTGCCATGGATACGGCCCTTATTCATGAATGAATCATTAATAAATAAATATCGTTTCCATGGCAACTTTATGTCCATCTCTGAATTCGATGAATCAATGAGCAATTTAGTGGTCCCTAATAATTGATTTTATTCCCATTGAAATAGTCTAACAGTGGCTTAAATGCGTATTTTCCAGAATATCTTTCTCTAAATTATTTTTAATTTTATATATAATGAGAAAAAATTGTTTAGTAGTTACAAAAAAAACAAAACATCCATTTGGATTTTAAAAAAAAATTATCTCAGCACTCTGACGTTTCGGCCATTTTAGCCATTTTCAAGGATCTTATTACACTATCACCACTAAAACATACGTAATCAATATAATTGCAGGACATTTTGCCTCAGTCAAACTATTTCTCATTAGTCAATTTTCTTTAAAACACTATCTGAATAGTCAAGGAGGTTACTAAGTGTATTGGAGAAGATTGTCGGGGGGTGCGGTCAGCAAAGAACAACATAAATAACAAAACCATATTTATTTATTTTATGCCGACGTTTCGACCTGAGTTTCAGGTCTTCATCAGGGCTGTAGAACAAAAGAGATAAAAACAACATTTAGAGTAACATACAATTGAAAAGGAATAGTATACAAACAAATTAAGAATTATACAAAATATTGAATTAAATTATAAATGATAAAAAATTAAAAACCCGACAAACTTCTCCAATCATTAATCTACGGTCAACTATCTACAACTCGTTACTTAGTGTAGTGTAGATAAAATGAGTAATTGAAATAGATATTGTCATATGTAGTAGATGTAATAATTTTAACTGTGAAAATTATAGTATTTTAGACATTATGATAAAGATTAATTAATTTAGTAGCTTTTCATAATTCAAGAAGGTTCAAAAAATAATTGAAAATGGTTTTGGTTCTGATAATAATAA
>NW_027111176.1:476496-481526 GCF_000696795.3 Halyomorpha halys | reverse complement strand
TAGTTGGGTCGTTGTTTACAGAAAGTATACATGTGTCATCAGCGACAAGTATAAACTAAAATCTGAAACATTAAATACAGAAAATCTATATATAAACCTCATTTGAAACTTTCAATTGTCATTCTTCCGGAATTGGATGGACAGAAGGTGGTCGAAGATACGGGATTTGAAGATTGAAAGGGTATTAGAACTAAGGAATAGAGGAGGGAATAGAATTCCATAGGGAAGAGAAACAGATGAGGAAAGATCTACCAAAGGCTGCCGTTCGATGCGCAGTTACCTATAAGTCTAAGGGCCGTGAGCGGGTATTGCGGGAATGCACTGAGGACTTAAATTGAAGGATATCTGAGATGTACGATGGACGGCGGGATTGGATAACATGGTAGAGGAAGGAAGCAGGAATAGTAGTGTAATAAGATCCTTGAAAATGGCCGAAACGTTGGAATGTTAAGATAATAAAAAAGTGTTGAGACAAAATGGATGTTTTTTCATAACTTTAATACTGTTCATTTTTAAAAATAAATATTTTTCATTGTCAAAAATATAAAACCCTGAATAAACTAAAATATTGAAACATATTTGAATAAGTAAAGGAGAAAAAACAAAAAAATAAATCCGATTCGAGCTGGGAAAATCGAAATCGCACTGTTTTTCCGGATTGCATTCCTTCTGTATACATAAGAACATATTTATTCTGGAAATTAAAGAAAATGAACCTTTAAGTGTTAACAATTGTCGTATTTCTGCTAATTTTCTAAAAAATATGTCTAATTTTTTCATCATAAAAAATTCAACTACAAATTCTCGTTAAAACAGGGAGATAGCAGGTTGGAGAGCCGCTAAATCAAGGGATTCCCGATTATGTATATTAGGAAAGACTGAAAAACTTTCATGAAAAATAACGCAAGAGAGATGATAACATCTCGGAACAAATTAATATTCCCAAAGCAAACAGTTTTAGTTCATGTTATTAAAGTATAAATATACTTTGCCTTTAAAACTTCAAATTATATTTAGGCCTGTCCGTTCTCGTCTGCCGGGGGATTTACCTAAATCGAATATTTAGTTTCGAAGTTTAAATTTTTAATTCACTCATCCACAAAGACCTTAACATCCCATTCGTTCCAGATTAGACCCAAAACAGATATGCGTCTTTTCATTCCAAACTCCTTAACCATACTAACCCATTAATTCTTAATCTTTCATCCTTAACAATGCCTGATAATCCTCCGAGGCGTCTGAAAAGAAGATGGCCACGGGACCTTCTAATTTAAATTAATGTTTGAAGTACCACCAATGGGTGGTTCCTTCCCAAGATTTTCAAGTGTATATGAAACATACTACATATTTACCTATTGTATTATTTTGTACAGTTGTAAATTACATTAAATAAATCAAAAATTAGTATCCAATTCTGTCTCAACACTTTATTTTTCATTAGTCCAACGTTTCGGCCTTTCTAGCCATCTTCAAGGACATCTTCAATACAAAACTCCTCCTCACATTAATTTATAATTTCTCTTGCAGGCTATTCTGCCCAGGTCATTTTCTTTATTCTAAGTTCAAAACCTATTTATTTAAAATTTAAAAACATTAACATTTATTTTTCTCTATAAGATTATCAACAGTATAAAATACACCACCATATAACCTCTGAAGATGTCCTTGAAGATGGCTAGAAAGGCCGAAACGTTGGACTAATGAAAAATAAAGTGTTGAGACAGAATTGGATACTAATTTTTGATTTATTTAATAAATAATTACCTTGTCTCAAAAAAATTTGAAATAATATAATTAAATTAAATAAATAATTTTTAAAAAAAATTAATTCAATATGAAGAATTGACAAAATAGGTAAATAAACATAAGCTAAGGATTCCTTATTAAAAAATATATATGATTCCCTAAAGTTTTTATTATTTCATAGGGCAATTGAAGACTGAAAATATTGACCTGAGCAAAACAGCCTGCATAATGTTTTTTTAAATTGATGTACTTCTAAAATTGGACGTAAGGTTATTATAATTTATTAATAATATTATTATTTGTTTAAAACTGTAAAAAATCATATATATAATAAAAGCTGTTTGTTATAGATTGTCCTTGAGGATGTCCGATTTGGCCGAAACGTCGGAATGAAATATTAATTGAGGTGCAGATAGTTGACCGTAGATTAATGAATGGAGAATTTTGCCGGGGGTTGCAGTCAGCAAAGAACAAAATAAATAAACAAAACCATATTTATTTATTTAATACCGACGTTTCGACCTGAGTTTCAGGTCTTCGTCAGGGCTATAGAACAAAAGAGATAACAACATTTAGAGAAACATAAAATTGAAAAGGAATAGTATACAAACAAATTTGGAATTATACAAAATATTGAATTGATTCATAAATGATAAAAAATTGATAACTGATAATTGAATAGTAAAAAAAATGGATTGATAATAGTGAAAGACGATATAATATCGTGTAGGTAAGAAGATATGTATAATATAAGATATGCAAGTAGTGTCTAAAAAATTGAAAAAATAAATAAATAAATTGAATCTAAAAATTGAACACTATGACAGACAATGAAAAATAGTGAGTGGCTTGTATCTGTATTTTTTGAAATATTAATTGTTTTGAGATTACAATTTAATTTATTTAAATAATAATAAATAATGAAAGCTAACTGACCGTGTGTAATAATAAATGGAATATGGTACGGATGCGGTCAAATATAACTCAAATAGTAATGACTATTTTAATTGAGTCAACGTTTCGCTCCACGTTGCAGGGCTTCGTCGGGGCTGTTCTGACAGAAGTCAAAGTCAGAGTGTCAGAGTGGAGCCCCTATTAGTGGAAAACTATTACTACTAATACATGAAAACAATGTATGGAGTTCAGATGTTACCTCAGCAATCTTCTAACTGCAATGTCTTCGGTTCGATTCCGAAGTTTTTCCAAATTTCAAAGATGAAAATACTTTAAACTTAAACAGAATATTTTTTGTTAATTATATTTTAGCTTTTATTGTATTTTTTCTTATATACTTAGATGTTTTTATTTTTTATATTTTTTTTACCTTCGAATTCCTCTCTTATCCAATCCTTACAATCCAAAATCCTAAATGCCCCCTACTTTGTCCCAAATAAAATCATCCACAAAGACCTCAATGTTCCATTTGTAACCGATCTAGCCCGAACCAGATATCAATCCTTCCATTATAAACTCCCTAACCACTCAAACCCCCTAGTTTCTAACCTTGCATCCTCTTCCATTCCTGACAATCCTCCTAGGCGCCTTAAAAGAAGATGGCCTCGTGACCTTATATTGTAAAAATGTTTTTAGAGTGGTACCATTGGGTAGTTTCTCTACATACTTTTACCATAGCATTATCATTTCCTCAAATTTACTTGATGTATTTATGTATAGTTGTAAATATTAATAAATATATTTTTTTTTTATTTGTTTCTTTGTTTTTCTTATTTTGAAAAAAAAAAAATAGGAACGTGATCTTGAAAAAATCACTTTTTTATAAGATCGATGTTCTTTAATGCATTAATCCTTTAAGGGTCGTAGTATTTCACATTATTATTATTAATATTATTAAGTTAGTTTGAATAATTTTTAATATTGAAGTCGGTTGTGGCTAAGTTTTATCTTCTGAACAATAAGTTTTTGCAAGGGCCATCTGGACATACGGAGTTGAGCTTTGGGACTCCACTTAACCTTCGAATTTCTCTCGTATCTAATCTTTACAATCCAAAATCCTTCGTAAAATCCTCAATGCTCCTTCTTTTCTCCAAGGCGCCGGAAAAGAAGATGGCCTCGTGACCTTATATTGTAAACTGTTTTTAGAGTTCTACTACTGGGTAGTTTCTCTACATCCTGTATCATATCATTATGTCATTATGATCAAATTTACTTGTTGTATTTTTTATACAGTTGTAAATATCAATAAATAAATTTAAAAAAAAGTTTTTGCTCTCTTTAATCATCTGAATGTATTCGTAATGTTAATCTCTTGAGTAAACATACTGTATCCAAAGAATTTATTATCTACTCTCTCGGATCAGGATATAGTAAACAGATAGATAAAGTGTATTGCCACAGACGGGGGGGGGGGAGGATTCAATAACTCAGAAGGAGGTAATATATGTTTAGCCACAGAGCGGGCCGTGAGGTTATATCTGATCCCAACACACCCACTCCGATGGCTTCTTTACGACCTAGAATTGCCTTGTATATTGTGTCCCCCCGGTCCCGTGGGGCCCCCCTCAGAAATGAG
Organism: Halyomorpha halys; assembly: GCF_000696795.3. Lineage (NCBI taxonomy): Eukaryota > Metazoa > Arthropoda > Insecta > Hemiptera > Pentatomidae > Halyomorpha > Halyomorpha halys. The sequence continues at coordinate 477,250 of NW_027111176.1, read as the reverse complement.
ATATAAAGATCCGAGCCTGTATTTAATGAAGGCCCGCGGACGGATTTATTAGGTTTTAATAAAGGGTTGCTGCCCGAGGGGGTATCGCAGCACCGAGATCTCTCCTCTCAAGACGAGATGACTTGTTTATAACACTCGGAGATATTATAATTTGGGTATGGGGCCTGCCCCATTGGCCTATCTCCATTTTGGCCCCGACCAATAAGCGCCCATATTTCTTATGTTCTCCCCGCCCACCCTTCGGAACAGTTTTTTCCTCCGGCCCAGACGGAGATAATGAGGTGTTCTCTCGTAGCGCTAGTAGCAACCGACTGCTCGTAAATCCTACAACGCTGCCACTAAGACTCTTCTTCCTTTTTTCTTTTTTATCCTTTTTATCTTCATCATTTAACATAAACTTCTCAACATGAAGCTTAGGTAGAATTTTTTTTCTATTCCCATCCTATACCTTCTTTTTTGGTACGTGGAGCTATTTTCGTCTCAACCGCTTACACAAACTTCTAACGGGAGTTAGTGCGATGTTTCACTTGTGTGCAGATTTTTATTTTTTTTACTATTTATTTATTTATATTTACAACTATTGGAGGATAAAGATAAATCACATTTACTCTTCGTCGTAAACCTGCCGACTGCCCTACAGTAAATGTAAAATGTTTTGCCATGTTAAATGTTATAACTATAAGATTGTGAGCATAGTATATATATATAAGTATAGCTTATGAAATGAAATGAAAAAATAACTTTATTCTGGGAC
>NW_027111176.1:473973-474441 GCF_000696795.3 Halyomorpha halys | reverse complement strand
CATATCATATGTCATTATGATCAAATTTACTGGTTGTATTTTTTTATACAGTTGTAAATATCAACAAATAAATAATAAAAAAAAAATATATTTACAACTGTACATAATAATACATCCAGTAAATTTGATCATAATGACATAATGATATGATACAGGATGTACATAAACCACCCATTGGTAGCCCTCTAATAATATTTCTACACCAGGAGGTCCCGAGGCAATCTTCTTTTCAGAAACATCGGAGGATCGTCAGAAATGGAAAGAGAAGGGTTTGAAACTAGTAGGTTTGAGTGGTTAGGGAGCTTATAAAGGAAGGATTAATGTCTGGTTCGGGCTAGGGATGGGATATCGAAAGAAAAATATTGATATTGACATCGATATCGATATCGGATAGCAATATCGATATCGATATTATATCGGAACTAAAATATCGATATTTTAAAGTATCGAAATATCGATATCGAAAAT
>NW_027111176.1:470704-472338 GCF_000696795.3 Halyomorpha halys | reverse complement strand
TTTCTTTTATCTATATATACTTTAAAGGTGCGACTTTTCTTTTCTTTTTTTTTTCATTTTTTTTTTTTTTTTAGAAACCTATATTTCGATATTATCGAAGGAGAATATCGATATTCCGATATTATCGGTTACTCGGTATCGATATCAAAATATCGGATATCGGAGACAAAATATCGATATTTCGATAATATCGATATCGATATCCCATCCCTAGTTCGAGCTAGATCAGAGGATTTTTGGATTGTACGGATTGGATACGAGTGGAATCGAAGGCTCAGTGGAGCCCTCAACTCTGTATGTTCAGGGCCCTGTTTCATAATAAAGTACAAACTAATACTATTAGTCTTGTAGATTCATCTTAATTCAATTACACAGACTTGTACAATAGTAACTTGTACTTTAGTATTTTTTAATTCCTTTTATATCACTAATAGTCATCCCTATCATGAAAAAAATAAGTATTAGTATTATTAACACACTAGTTTCTACACTCGTACTATCAACTAATACTATTAGCTTTCATTATGAAACAGGGCCCAGATAGTCATTATTATTGTCATGTAGATCAGTTTTTTGGAATGGATTAGAGGTTTAGACCGTTTGTCTAGTAAGTGCTGTAATATTCGAAATCGACGTGCAGTTTGTCTTTTCAGTCTTGTGTGAGGATTCGAAGTTGTAGTTCAAGTGTGGAGAATAAGAAAAATATTCAATAACAAAGAATTTTCTAAATTAACCTGAAGATTAAGATATGCCTACTTCCAGCTAATAGGGCACTTTACAAATAAATCACTATCCAGAAAAACTATCAAAATAAATTTCAAAGCATCGTTTTTGACAACAACTAAATATAATAATAACAATTTAGATTAATTTTTATTAATATATTCTTGTTTGAGAATGGTTTAGTTTATTTAAAAACAATATTTGATCCTTTTTCTCAACTTTATTCTTTTTAAAAACCTTCCAACGTTTCGATCCTCAGGTCATTTTCAAGGATACCTTCAAACAGCTCCTTTTAATTATTTTTATAACAATTTCATTATTTCCTTCACTTACATACCGATTTCTTTGGTCCTACCTTTACTTTGTTGTCATTTTTTCTTTTAAAATTCTTAAAAATGCCTGCTAATTGCCTTTGTTCCATATAATTTCTTCTGTATAATTCTTTCCTAAATTTAAAATTTGTACTAACCTCTTTTCTTTCTATCATTTACATTTGCAAACTTTAAACAGTCATTATTAAATATTTTATTTATTCTGGGATGAGTCCTTTTAGAATAATCCAGAGAAATAGACAGATGTGGGCTGAGGAGTCTCAGAGATACTTAAATAAAAATGCAAAGAAAAATAAATAGTCACTATAAAAAAATAATTATAAGCTACTTTCTCACTTTAATCAGTTGGACAATAAAAAAAAAAAAAAAGAAAAGAGAAAGGGTATTTTTAGAGAGAGAAAGAAATACTTTATTCATCTATGCTGCCTAAATACATTAGGTTCCCAACACACACAGCATACTTATCAAACCGTAATCGGACATATATACATTACACATACATGGTATAATCAGAAAAAAAAGAGATACAATAATAGGATATAATAAACAATTTTTTTTCACCCCTACAGTTTCCTTTTA
>NW_027111176.1:463257-470364 GCF_000696795.3 Halyomorpha halys | reverse complement strand
AGAATAAGAATAACACATAGATTAAAAGGAAAATATAATAAAAAAAACCGGTTACAGGAAACACTTGAATGGATAAATAAGTTTTAAAAAAAAAAAATATAGTATTAATAAAATAAAATAATTTAATGAATAAATACGTTAAAACAAACAAATAGAGAGGTCAACATATTAAAATGAATAAATAAAACAAAGAATAATCTCCGAGCTAATTCCCATGCAGGTGATAATAAACATAAAAAACAATTTTTTTCAACTACATTGCTTCATGCCATATTATATTTTAATTTTTGGCGAGTAAAAAATCATTCTTAGGAAAGAGGCAAATATTATAAGGTCAAAAATTTGTTAATTTAAAGGGAATAGTTGAGCTAAATAAGTAACGATAAAGATGAGAAAATAAAAAATTGCCTGTAGATGATAGGTGGTGGTAGATTATTACAAAATGTGTGAAATTTATGTAGCTAAGGTGCGAGGCCACTAATAAGGAGTTGTGTATCTTATTTGTATATTTTTACTGACCATATCTTGAACATCTGCTCCTCATTTAAAATGTAATGATTAGAATAGAGGTCTGAAAATGGTGTATCTATTGTATGACCTTACTGAAATAAAATTTTAATAATATAATTTTAAACATAATGCAAATGTAAGTAAAAAATATGTAAATAATTCGCAGAACAATTCCCCTAATGCCTTCTCCAGCTGGACACATTAGAGAGCCAACGCTGAGAAGACACCTTGGATTCCAGAGGTCCTGGAGCGATTAAGTAATGAGGTGGAAGAAATGCCTGGAACGCTGGAGCCAGGGCCGCTATCATCTCATTAAAGAACAGTTCATTAGAACACCTTGCTATCTTATCTCTGTCATCTGTCATGGTCACCGGCCCGTCATCTTGTTCCGTCTTGTTTTTGCCAAAAAAGTGGTCCTCCGAGTCCTTTGATGGTCCGAAACCCGCTCCTCCAATTAAAAATAAGAGTAATAAAAAATAATTTAATGTAAGAAAGAAAACCAAACTTGAGAGCTAATCATAGCCAATTACTAGAATCCGGATTTTCTTTCAATTGTATATTTTTGAAGGGAAATTTCTTTACCGACGTTCTAAAACTAAAAAAAACATATGAGAGAAAATTGATTTAGCCATTGAAAACGGATCTGACAGAAGGGCAAAGAGCAAAACTAGCCAATGTTAGCAGAATAAGTTTTATATTAGGTGTATTAATGATCTTTAGTTTAACATGTTAAATGGAAAACTTCCTTCTTTTTAGCATGTTAAAAGGATAATAATTATAACATGGTTGAGAGTCTGTTACTAGGTCTGTTAAATGGAGAATGTCACGCAACAGGCCACCTAATCTCATCACCGTTTTGTTTGTTGTCATGTTAGGTTAATTGCTCCTAGATTGTGTTAGTATTGTTTTGGATATCTTTAAAACTAATAAAGTAATAGCTGACAATAATAATTATGTAATGACACTTGTCACTTAGCTCTTCTTGATTCTCTTCCTCACAAGTCAGAAGATCAACAAGACACGAAGTAACCAAACTTTCACTTTTTACTCAATTGAGGCATGTTTTAATAAATTACTTGAATCAAAACTTAGAAGTAAACAATAACATGAACTTTTGGAAGGAAAGGTTATAAAACAAGTCGTTCGAAAAATCTGCTAGGGGCTCTTATGCATGTAACATGACTTTAAAGAGGGCTGCTCACTTACAACATTTAACATGAAAAACAAAATTACATTTAACACATCATAAATTCCTCTATAGGATTGTGAAAAGCCTAATTAAAAGTCCATTTTATATGTAAATAGCAGATTTTCAGGGCAACTTGGGTTGTAACCTTATAATCTTTATCAGATAATAATATTCAATAGTTTTTCAAATCATCTTTCCTCCACCTCAATTGTCCCTCGTTTCCTCCCCTAGTTCTCCATTGCTTTATTATCATTTTTATCTATCACCTTATTAGAGTCTAAAAAACGTCACAAACCAAACACGAATTACAAGCAACTAACCTGTCAAAACGACAACAGACAAAATGGTTTCGAGCTCAGCTGGTCTGTTGCGTGATATCATTTTTCATTTACCAGAACTATAAAGAGCCTCTCAACCATGTTAAATGTTATATCGTTTAAACATTCTAAAAAGAAAGAAATATTTCTCCATTAAACATGAGTTTTTCCACTTAACACGTTAATCTAAAGACCATGAATACCCCTTATAATTCCAACATTTAGCATGTTAAAATGTTTTTCATTTAAAACATCATTAATACTCAAGCTCCGTAGCTCAAGTGGATAGGAACAAGTCTATCAATCTGGAATCTGATGCCGGTGCCGGTCCGGATCCGGCCTGAGGCGTTGACTTATTTCATTAATTGGCGGTCCGACAAAATTGAAAAACTTGATCCCCCACCACGGTTAGGCATTATAGGACTTTAATGAAAGTCTTGGGTAGACAAAAAAAAATAATACTCCTATTATACTATAAATCGATTACTACCTTCTTTCATAACAATATTAGGAAACAGTTTGGAATAATGTTATAAAAAATAATAATAAAGTAATGGAAAAAAAAATAGGAAAGAAAACAAGGAACAACTTAGGAGGAGGAATGATGATTTGATGAAACTATTAGATTTTATTATCTCGAAAAGATTATAATGTTACAATTCAAATTACCCAGAAAATCTTGACTTTAAATTAGGTATTTCAAAATCTTACTTATAATATGTTAAAATATTTTACTTGAAGATGTTTGTCGGGGTGTGCGGTCAGCAAAGAACAACATAAATAAACAAAACCATATTTATTTATTTTATGCCGACGTTTCGACCTGAGTTTCAGGTCTTCATCAGGGGTTGTGTCTTAGAGGAGGGAAATATTAGTACTGATATTGATATTCAGTACCCCTCATTAGAGGAGGGAAATATTAGTACTGATATTGATATTCAGTACCCCTCATTAGAGGAGGGAAATATTAGTACTGATATTGATATTCAGTACCCCTCATTAGAGGAGGGAAATATTAGTACTGATATTGATATTCAGTACTAATATTTCCCTCCTTTAAGACACAACCCCTGATGAAGACCTGAAACTCAGGTCGAAACGTCGGCATAAAATAAATAAATATGGTTTTGTTTATTTATGTTGTTCTTTGCTGACCGCACTCCCCGACAAACTTCTTCAAGCATAAATCTACGGTCAACTATCTACACCTCTAAAATATTTTACATTTAACACATCATTAATACCTTTATTATACTAGATCTATTACTTCTATAACAATAATAGGAAACAGTTTGGAATAATGGTATAAATAAAAAAAAAATAATAATAATTTTGGCCATTAAAAATATAAATAATATGACAATGTTAGCTGACTGGAAGCAGATAACCTGCAATTAGCGGACACCGCAAGACATTGAGGTCTCCAGGATCCAGGTCGCTGTGGTTTCCTGAGGCGGTGTGGTCTGTCGAGTGCCAGGACCGAACACATGTCTGGGCTCCTTCAATTTGTTTACTGTTCCTTCCGTTGTTGGTGGTCACCATCTTCTGCGTCTCAAAAAAAAAAAAAAAAAGTTTGCTAACTCAGAGCTGTCTTCTGGGGACTTTGTGCTCGGGGATTAGATATCTGTCTTTTAATACGCCCATATATCAAAGAATTTAATAAGATATCTCGGAGGAAGGAGTAAATAAAAGAAATTTGAAAAAGGCCTGTGTTGTGATTCTAACCTGTTTATCTCTGATCGCGGAGTGTCAGTAATAGCAGAATATTAATACAGGCAAAGTAGTCAATACGTTCTTAAATATGTAGCATTATTAGGTTTAAAGATTAATTAGTATGATGCAAAGAGGAACGAGAATTAGGGAACGTCAGCTCTTTGCCAGCGCCTTAAAGAGGAATCGATAGTTAATTAAATAGATTAGTGTCGATTTGTTCGATAAATATTCTTAACTCATTAAATCATATAGAGCTCCTTAAAATAGTCTCTTCGAATGATGAAATTATTGCATCATCTGATGGAAATTATTTTAAGTTTATATACATTTCCTTTTTAAACAATTTTGATCTCTTTTCTCTCAACTTTATTCTTTTTAACATCCGACGTTTCGACCTCTCAGGTCATTCTCAAGGATTCCTTATTCTGTCTGTATTCCTTTTTTTTCCTAAAATTCATTAATGCCGGCTAATTGCCTTTGTCCCAATAATTTCTTCTATTAAATTATTTCCTAAATTTAAACATTTCATTAACCACTTTTATATTTAATGAAATGTTTAAATTTAGGAAATAATTTAATAGAAGAAATTATTGGGACAAAGGCAATTAGCCGGCATTAATGAATTTTAAGAAAAAAAAGGAATACAGACAGAATAAGGAATCCTTGAGAATGACCTGAGAGGTCGAAACGTCGGATGTTAAAAAGAATAAAGTTGAGAGGAAAGAGATCAAAATTGTTTAAAAAGAAACTAAACCACTCTCAAACAACTATAATAATAAAAAATAAATTTATATACATTTTTTCTACAAATATAAAATATAATAAAATAAAGATATGTATAACTTTATTTATAATCTTAGATACTTTCTTGAGACTGGTTAATGTTGTTTAAATAAATAATTTAATTTTTATCCATTTTAGTCTCAATACATTTTATTTTCTTCACAAGTCCGACGTTTCGGCCAATCCGGCCATCCTCAGAGACAATCCACCACAAAACAGCTTTTATTACATGTATCATCCCCAACAATTCAAAATACTTAACAATATTATCTTACCTTAACACAACAGAACACTACACCATTACCAACATATCCCTTTTGTCCTTGACATCATACCAACCAAATTCTCTAAATTCCATATAAACCTTTCCAACCATCCTAATCCTTTGGTTCAAACCTTATCTAGTTCCACCCATCCCTACAGCCCACTTAGAAGGTTAAAACGGCAGTGGCCAAGAGACTTATTGTAAAATAAAAACGGATAATTTGAGTTCTGGCAATGGTCAGATTCTCCACTCAAGTTGAGTATTTGCGGCTTTAGCGCACTTGCTCGGCCTCCACTGGCTCACTACCAGTGATGCGGCGAGAGGGATGCGCTGGGATCTTTTGAGCTCTGCTCTACCCACACATGGAGGATGCAGTGAACTCAGATATCCTCAGGTCGATTGTGTAAGTATTGTATAAAAGAGTGTAAATGTGACTATAGATTATATTATTTTATTTTATTTATTTATTTTTTCATGTAGATTGTTTTGATTAAGTTCATTTTGTTTATCCTTCTGTTTGTATAAATTTTAAGAGAGATTTTATTTATTTTTATTTTTTTTTTCCATTTATTTTATTATTTTTATTCTTATTTTATTTTATTTAAGTATGAACGTGATCATTAATCACTATTACCTATTGCTCACAATTGTGTGGCAGATGGTAGAATCTATCAATAAATAAAAAGTATCAAAAACAAAAAAATTAATAACAAAAAACAAAAAAATTGAAAATGAAGTATGGTTTTGAAAAAAATCTTTTTAGATAGATAAAAATCCCTACATTTGCTAAAAATTTGTAGAAAATTAAACTTTTTTGTTTTTATCTTCTAGCTGGCAATTTATGACATACGGGTGGGTTTTTTTTTTAATATTAATTTTATTTTTAATGACCTTGTTTGTCATTTTTGACATAAATGAGGGGTTTGGTCTACTAATGAACCAATTATAACCATATTGAAGGTCAAATTTTTATTCCGTGGGATCGCGACAGAAAAGAAAGCGGATTCGAACTGGCTACAAACGGTAGCCATACCCCATACGGGTAGTTTTCGTTTATGTTATCAACCTATACTTGTCATAGAGATCGGGTCGAATTTTTATTTCGTGAGGCCACCCTAAAAATTAAAATAAACCCGATCGAACCAGTACTGCTCTAGACAGAGTTTGCGTGGTGACTAAACTGATTAATACAACAGCATCATAGGAGAGGGGGAGGAGTTTATCAAATAGTCAACGTATCCTATTGTAACGAGATTGAGAGGGTTGGGTTTTTATTCTGTACCAACGGGAATCGAACTCGTTTGAAGGTGATGTCTCAATACAATCAGTCCCAACAGTCTCAAATTAAACGTGTTTGGTCGTAATATTTTAAACTATTAAAGCATCTCTTTTAAACTAGGTTAATTATTTTCTCATTGAAATAGTATAAGAATTTCCTGTCAAATTATATGGATACCAATTGATTGATTTATTTACAAAACATCACACTAATGGATGTACAAAGTTTTGATGGGGTTCAATATACTGTAAAAAGGAACTCGATTCATCTTCCCCAACCCCTGGGAACAAGGGAAGGGACCTGGAAAAAGAATCTAGCATATAGAAAAGGTGCAATACAAACAAGAAAACATCCATTGGCCTTAGGTTGATGGGACATTCGTTCCGGCTAACTAGGCAGTCAGATTTACTATCTTTTAGAAAGCGGTACCACTTTTGACTACCGCGGTGCCGAACCATTGTGACCGTGGGTGTCCCCATTGTGGTCTGTGGGTGTCCATATTAGTGGGTTCCGTGGGTGGTTGCTCCAAAGGTGCCGCTCTGGTCACAACACTCTGACAGCCCGTCGTAAATCTCTCCGTTTACCTCAGGATACAGGTCTTAGGAGTGACTTTTGATTTCAGTTGTGAGATGTTGCACTGTGTTCCTGTGGAGTTTGACCTCCAGTACTACATTCTTAGCTAAAAAAAAATCTCTTAACTGTGGGAGACTGCTAACAACTCTAACACTAAACTCGTTCAATTCTTACAATCAGAAGTCTTTCGAAGAATAGTCATTGCTCGATCCTTTGTAATCAATATTACCTTATAGTATAAGAGCCCAAGAGGTGAAAAGAGGCAGTTAATTCACCCCAATTTTTAATTACTTAATTGAAAACTAGGTATAATTACTAGTCAAAATTGATGAGTCTGCCATCTAGACTGGAGGCTGTTTCAAAACGTTAAAAAAAATTCTTGAAGAAGTTTGTCGGGGGGTGCGGTCAGCAAAGAACAACATAAATAAACAAAACCATATTTATTTATTTTATGCCGACGTTTCGACCTGAGTTTCAG
>NW_027111176.1:458131-462783 GCF_000696795.3 Halyomorpha halys | reverse complement strand
TTTTCATTCGGAACTCTATATCTTTAAAACTATCAACAATAATAGAAAATTTAAGAGAGCATAATTTAAATAGAGTAAATTTGCTGAAATATTAGCCCTAATAGAGTTATTTACGTGAAATAGTTCCCTGAAAAATCAAGAGTTAGTGAATTTATTTTGAGAAATCCGTATCTCAAAAACCATTTGACGTACAGATGTCTATTAGCACTCAAATTAAAGCTAGTTTAATGGACTATAAAGTAGCCTATCACCTTTATCTTCGTAAGAGTAGTTTTCATGATATTTGCTAAAATAAATTGATTGTAGTTGTTCAGAATAATTTTTATGTGCCAAATTTATATTCATATGCGAATATCATAAAAACTACCAAAAACAATAGAAAATTTAAGAGAATATCATTTAAAGTAGAGTAAATTTGCTAAAATATGAGCCTTAATAGAGCTATTTACGTTCAATTGTTCTCGAGATATAGTTTATTAAAAAAGTAATATTTCATAAAATACTGAAAAATCAGAAGTTAGTGAATTTATTTTGAGAAATCCGTATCTCAAAAACCATCTGACGCACAGATGTCTATTAGCACTCAAATTAAAGCTAGTTTAATGGACTATAAAGTAGTTTATGACGTTTATCTTCGTAAGAGTAGTTTTCAGGATATTTGCTCAAATAAATTGGAAAACAATAAGTAAATCTGTGGAATGTTTCATTTACACTTGAAAATCTTGGGAAGGAATCACCCATTGGTGGTACTTCAAGCATTAATTTAAATTAGAAGGTCTCGTGGTCATCTTCTTTTCAGACGCCTCAGAAGATTATCAGGAATTGTTAAAGATGAAAGATTAAGAATTAATGGGTTAGGATGGGTAAGGAGTTTGGAATGAAAAGACGCATATCTGTTTTGGGCCAAATCTGCAACGAATGGGATGTTAAAGTCTTTATGGATGTTTATTTGTAACGAAATAAGGAGCATCAAGGTTTTACGTAAGATTTTTGATTGTAATGATTGGACGCGGGAGGAATTCGATGGTTTGGTAGGCCCCCAGAGCTCAATTCCATATGTCCAAATCGGTCTGATTATCGTAGTGTATACTAATTTTTTGTAGTGAATGGGAAGTTTAGAGCGTTTGTCAAGTAAGTGTTGTAGCAATCGGAATCTACGAGCATACATACACTAGCATTACCTATTCCTATAATCCTCCTAGAAGTTTTGCAACGGCAATGGCCCAGAAGCCTCTTAAAATTTTGAATTTGTTTAACACTTTAACAAGAAGTTGGTCCGAGTGGTGCTTTATAAAGGTACAAAATATTAGAAAAAAATATTTAATGTTGAAAATTGTTTTTAACAATATAGAAATAGAAGCATTTTTAAGCAACGCACCAAAATACTTAATTTCGTAATAACTTTTTTTTTTTTACAAGTAAAATCGGAACAGCCTTAAACCTTCTGGGAAAATCCTGAACATTTACCAAAAAGCCTAATCATAATCTCGGGAACGATTTTCACATAAAATCCTGAAAAAATAATAAAATGATTTTTATATATTAGGTTGTGTATCTGTTCACTTAATTATGTTATTTTTTATTTTATCCTCTTTACTATTTTTTTTTTATTGTAATTATCTTTTTATATCCTCTACCATTACATTTTTTTATGTTAAATATTTATTTATGTTTTTTGAAATGAAATGAAAAATAGTTTATTATTCTGCGATTAGGTCCCTTTAGAGCAATTACAAAGGCAATTTCAATTTTATAATAACATTTATTGGTCATAAAACAGTGTGAACACAGTTAATTATAACTTATGTACAGAGATAAAAAAAAAAGATTAATTAAAAAACTAACTGACTAAATAAAAACAAAACAAAAAGTTAATTACAAAATATCTGTGCTATTATAATAATGGGTCAGATTGGTGGAGCAAAAGGTAATTAAATATAAGGGATTTAAACGAGGGTAGGGTTGGTACATGACGTATGTTAAAGGGAATGGAGTTCCAGAGATATGCATAAAAAAGATTTATCAAACGCAGCAGTTCGGTGAGGTGGAGGGTAGATATCAGATATACAGGACGTGGTAGTACGGGGTTGGACCGAGGATTTGAATAGCGCTGAGTACTAATTGCTTGGAATAAAAAGGAAGTTAGGAAATACTGCGTTATGTGCGTATCTCTGATGATTCCGTAAATAAATCGTACTGCGCAATTCATAAGACGTTTAAGTTTAGATTCGAAATTACCCGAGAGTCCACCATATACCAGACAGCCTTAGTAAAAGTGGGCGAAAACAAGAGAGGAAACTAAGAGTTGGCGGGTTTTAAGTGGAAGGAAATAACGGATTCTATCGAATTGCTTTAAGGTGTTTTTATCTTTACATTGACACTACCTTCTCTGTATTTTTTATTGCAGGCCTACAATAGGGGTATTCATAATGTTGTGTTAAATGTTAAATGTTTTACCATGTTAAATGTTATAACTATAGGATTGTGAGCAGCCCTATTTGAAGTCATGTTAAACGTTAAATGCATAAGAGCCCCTAGCGGATTTTCTCAGCAACTTGTTGTATAAGCCTTTATGTTTATAACCTTCCTTCCAGATCCTCATGTTATTGTTTACTTCAGTTTTGATTTAAGTAATTAATTAAAACATGCCTAGAGTGAGTGAAAAGTGGAATTTGTGTGAAAGTTTAGCTTATGAGTGTCTTATTGATCTTCAAACTTGTGAAGAAGAGAATGAAGATGAGCTAATTGACAACTGTATTGAAAGTCACAACAACTATTATGGCGGCGATCTCAACTGGTCTATTGTGTGATGTCATTTTCGATTTAACTGACCAAGTAACAGACTCTCAGCCATGTTAAATGTTATTTCGTTTTACCACGGCAAAAGAAGGCAATTTTTTTCGATTTAACACGAGTTTTTCCATTTAACACGCTTTAACATAGATCATGAATACCCCTATTGTAGGCTTACAACGTAGGTTAAAACGGCAGAAAATAGAGAGAGAGAGAAATACTTTATTCATCTATGCTGCCCAAATACACCAGGTTGCTATATCATACAGCATACTAATCAATCCGTAATCGGACATATATAAATTACATGGTATAATAAAATAGAAATAAAACAGTTTTTTTCCCTACAGTTTCCTTTTACGATCAATTTCGGTCTATACACCAAATACAAATATTTCAATTCATTCTTTTTTTTCTTTCTCTTTTCTGTTCCTTCAATTTCACCATTTCACAATTTTTAATTCACCCGATCAACAAATTCACTCTCCCGTATTCATCCTCCTAGATCCTCTTCAGTGACCCGCTAAACAAATTCACTATTAGACAGCGATGTGAGATCAGACCATTAATAATAGTCACAGCAGTAGATCAGTTTACCAAAAAACAAAACAAATAAATACATTTTATGAGAACAAGACTAACACATAGATTCAAAGGAAAATATAATAAAATGCCGGTTACAAGAAAAACATGAATGGATAAATAAGTTTTTAAAAAAATTGATTACTATTTTTTTTCTTGACTCCAGCCCTCTCCAGGTCCTTCTAAATAAATCATATCCCTCTATGTTAGTGTGTGGAAAATTTAAAATTGTCCTTTTGAATAGAAGCATATGGAGAGAATTCCCTCTAAGCGAGTGCAAATCGTGGGCAGGTTCAAAGAGAACGGTCTAATCGGGACGATATCCGATATCAGGATGTTATTATCGAACGGCAGAGGACAGCACATTGGAAACCCGACCCTGAGTGACAAAGCATCTCAATTCTAAAGCCCGGGCGAGTGGCCCTTCAAGCCAGTTATTTAATTACCGAAGCCGAATGACGCTTTGAAGGCGGTCAGATATTGAAGAGATAGGACAAGATGCCCTTCAAAAGGCATCGCTTTGCACAAAAAGCCGCTGGACACCTGATGCCGCCACCTGACGCTACTTCTACTATATTGTGCCCCCCCCCTCCTCTCTGCTTTGCACTATACACAATAACCTACTGCTCATCCTCTTCAAACACTTTATACTATAGATCAATATCACTTGACTTTTGAAATTGAATATAAACTTCTCTAATCTGAAACTGATAACACAGAATAAATTAGAAGAATAAAAATATGACATAAATTTCTCTTAGCACCCAGCATACAACCCAAATTGTTGTAAACTATTTTTGAGATTTTCGAAAAAAAAGTAATCTAAAGACCAACGAAGGTAAAACTCACGAACCAATAATCTTCTCTTTTTTTCGAGACTTGTTTTATTGTTTAAATAAAATAAATTGTATACAATTTAAGCCATAAACATTCCAATGTCCAACGTTAATATTTTCTATTTCTCCATTGTTTTGTATTGCTGACAATGAGAACTTTTTATTTATTTTTTTTTAAATAAAGAAATTCCACAGAAATTCCAAACTAAAACCAGAAACAACTATTCTTATATTTAAAACAATCCTCAGGCCACTGCTGGTGTACGGCTGTGAAGTCTGGGGAGCGGCATCCTTCACGAAAAGGAAAAAACTACAATCTCTTCATAATAAAGTCTAAAATATAAACTTTTTCTGTTTAGAGTTTGCAAATGTAAATGATAGAAAGAAAAGTGGTTAGTACAAGTTTTAAATTTAGGAAAGAATTATAGAGAAGAAATTATA
>NW_027111176.1:450788-457021 GCF_000696795.3 Halyomorpha halys | reverse complement strand
GAACGGATAATGAGGAAGTATGTAGGGGGTAGGAATTTACGGATCTTCTATAGCAGTCCTGGGTGCCAGACTCGATCAAAAGCCTGTTTTAAGAATTTTAAAAGAGAAAATGACAACAAAGTAAAGGTATCCTTGAAAATGACCTAAGTGGTCGAAACGTTGGAAGGCCTTAAAAAGAATAAAGTTGAGAAAAAGGATCAAATTTGTTTTTAAATAAAAGAATTATAGAAATATTTTTGCTAGCTTCTTTGATCTTATACAGACTCCGCGAAGCGTGGTAGTGAATCGGCCGAGCGGGACTTCTGTCTTGTTTGCGCTATCTAATGTTGTTACCACGGGAGGCATAACCAATGGTTGAATTAAGTGCAAAGTTTTGTTTTCTGTGATTTAGGGGCACATATAAAGTATGTTCCAACAACTGCTTCTTCCTGTCCAGATCGTGCGTAGTACGGTCCATAAGGAGTGGATCGTTATGGAACAAGAGCCGGGGATAAAAAGTCAGTTATTTCACAGCAATTTTATATTAATTAAATAAAAGCTATGTATAATTACTAGTCTAAATTGATGAGTCTGCAAAGTATAGATAGGGGGAAACAAAATGGTGGCTGTTTGAAAACGTTAAAAAAAAATTAATTTTTTATTTGGAGTTATATATCTTAAAAACTACTAACAACACCAAGAAAACCTAAAAGAACATCATTTAAAGTAAAATAAATTTTCTAAAATATGAGCCCTAATAGAGCTATTTACGCTCAATAGTTCCCTTGATAGTTTTTTAAAAAGCGACATTTCATAAAAAATGCACCGTAGTTGGCGAATTTATTTTGGGAAATCTATATCTCAGATACCATTGGACGTACAGATTTCTATTAACACTCACATTGAAGCTAGTTTAATGTACTATTAAGTGTGAGGAGAAGATGGTTGGGGGTACGGTCAAAATGAAACACAAATAAGTTGGTGTATCCTATTTAATTGTGCCAACGTTTCGGCTAGAGTTTCTAGCCTTCTTCAGGGCTAAGACAGAACAAGATAACAACCACAATAAGTATAAAAAAGAAAAAAGAAAATATAAACAGAATGACATAAAATGAATAATTTTACAAAATAGAATTAATAAAATGAAGAGATGAGAGAAGTGGGAAATAAAATGTATACATAGATAATTGAAAAAGTGGGTAAAATAACATAGTTAAGGAAATAAAATAAAAATGAAGTTATATAATTCAAAGAAGTATGAACATATTAGTTATTAATAATTTAAAAATTGAAATATGGTAAGAAATATATGGTAAGTAAAATAAAGAAAAATATATGTAAGTATAATAGAAGAAAAATATAAGTAAAATAAAGAAAGGGGGGCCATGAAAACAAGTAAATATTAGGCTTTTCAAACTAACAGGTTCGTTTTAATCTCTTTTTCCCCCCCTTTTCTTTATTTTACTTATATATATTTTTCTTTATTTTTTACTTACCATATATTTTTTACCATATTTTAATTTTTAAATTATTAATAACTAATATGTTCATACTTCTTTGAATTATATAACTTCATTTTTATTTTATTTCCTTAATTATGTTATTTTACCCCCTTTTTCAATTACCTATGTATACATTTTATTTCCCACTTCTCTCATCTCTTCATTTTATTAATTCTATTCTGTAAAATTATTTATTTTATGTCATTCTGTTTATATATATATATTATTCTTCTATTATACTTATATATATTTTTCTTTATTTTACTTACCATATATTTTCTTGTTCTCAATTTTCTTTTTCTTTCCATATTTCAATTTTTAAATTATGAATAACTAATATAATTAATAACTAGTACTACTAAGTAGTTTATGACACTTATCTTCATTGAATTAGTAGTTTTTATGATATTTGCCAAAAGTAAATTCACATAATTTACTTGATTTCAAGTTGTTCGGGCAAAATGTTTAGATTTATGAAAAACTATATCTCTATATATATTAGATGGACAGACGCACTCAATATAAAGCTAGTTTAAAGTAATATAAAGTTTATAGTTATAGTTATTAGTTTATGATACTCTTCTTCGTAGGGGTAGTTCTTATAATATTTGCATATGAATTTTATTTTTATTTTTGTCAAGACAAATAGAAATCAATTTAGTTTAGGAAATGTCATCATCATAGCAAGTACCATAACTCTAAGATAAACGTCATAAACTGCTAATAGATACCAGTACGTCGAATGGTTCCTGATTTATAGATTTCCAAAAATAAATTTGCCAATTACTGATTTTTCGGTGCATTTTTTATATTGCATTATATTTTATAAATCGGAAAACTATTGAACGGGAAAAGCTATATTAGGGATCGTATTTAAGCAATTTTCTTCTATTTTAAATGATGTTTTACCAGGTTAGTACATTCGTAGGATTAGTAGTTTTTGTGATATTTATATATGAACTAAGGCACTTAAAAAAATCGTATTATAGAATGGATAAAGTGAGCGCGGTAGTCCCGGGGTAAGGCGCGTCGCTACTAACTCCGAGTTCGAATCCAAGGTAATTGTTTTCATCGATCAGCTATTGTCCACCCGATTCCAGAAGAATAACAATTGGAAGTTTCAAATAAGGTTTTTATATTTTCTTTATTAAATGTTTCAGATTTTAATTTTTACTTTGAAATATGCCTACCTATTAGTAGAGATTGTACCTTTTCATTTATTATTTTAAGTTTAGTTGTTTTTGACTTTTTATCATTTTTTTTTCATAAGGAGAAGTGAAGATGCACATAATGGTTGAGATGATTTCCCATATGAAATCATGGGGTTTTTATAGTGCATGAATATGGGACAGTGGTCCCGAAACGTTGTACAATGTTATAAATAATTAATTAATATTTCATTCAAAATGGAAGTCATTAACCTCAAAACTTTTTTCTTTAATTTATTTTCAAAAGTTAGTCACTTTATATTTTATGATATGACATATGGTTTTATTTAGTTTGGTCTAATCTTATTTTATATACTCCGTTAAATTTCGCTATTCATTTTTATCTTTTGAAATTCATTATTATATTATATTGTATGACGTTTTATAATTTCATTTTAATTTTGTATTTAATCCATTACAATGATCTACATGACTATTATAAGGCATTTCTGGACATACGGAGTTGAGATTTGGGGCTCTACTTAACTACATCAAATTCCTCCCGAATCCAATCCTTACAGTTCCAAATCCTTCGTAAAATCCTTAGTGCTCCTTACTTTGTCACAAATCAAGTCATCCACCAGGACCTCAATGTTCCATATGTTGCCGATTTGGCCAGAACCAGATACCGTTCCTTCCATAATAAACTTCTCAACTACCCAAATTCACTTGTTTCTAACCTGGCTTCTCCTTCATTACCTAACAATCCTCCTAGGCGTCTGAGAAGAAGATGGCTTCGAGATGTTATTGGACTTCTCTAGAAATGTTATTGGAGTTCAATCGTGGATAGATTCTCCACATGTTTTATCATGTCAGTATGTCACCTACAGCAAATTTACTTGTTGTATATATTTGTATACAGTTGTAAATAACAGGGGTATTCATGATCTATGTTAAAGCGTGTTAAATGGAAAAACTCGTGTTAAATAAAAAAAAATTGCCTTCTTTTGCCGTGGTAAAACGAAATAACATTTAACATGGCTGAGAGTCTGTTACTTGGTCAGTTAAATCGAGAATGACGTCACACAATAGACCAGTTGAGATCGCCGCCATATTAGTTGTTGTGACTTTCAATACAGTTGGCAATTAGCTCATCTTCATTCTCTTCCTCACTAGTTTGAAGATCAATAAGACACTCATAAGCTAAACTTTCACACAAATTCCACTTTTCACTCACTCTAGGCATGTTTTAATTAATTACTTAAATCAAAACTGAAGTAAACAATAACATGAGGGTCTGGAAGGAAGGTTATAAACATAAAGGCTTATACAACAAGTTGCTGAGAAAATCCGCTAGGGGCTCTTATGCATTTAACGTTTAACATGACTTCAAATAGGGCTGCTCACAATCCTATAGTTATAACATTTAACATGGTAAAACATATAACATTTAACTCAATATCATGAATACCCCTAAAATGTAATAAATTATTTTAATAAATTTTGTATTTTACTCTAAGACTCTAAAGCCTAATTTTTTGCGCCTGTATATTATTCTAAAGGGATCAATCCCAGAGTGAAGAAAGAATATTATTACTGTCGGGGGCGCGGTAACCCCAGGGTAAGGCACGAGGCTGCTTACTCTAAGGACCCGAGTTCAAATCCGGCTGGGTAGAAAATTGTTTTCTGTTTCACTGTAACCGTTAGTCTACTCCTGTGGGTTCTGGAGTCATTCTGGGGTCAACCCAGTATTTTAAATTGGGTAAAAATATGGCGGTCGAGCGTGATTCTGACCAAATCACCTCCTAGCATAGCCGTTGGTACTTCCTTGCAAAATACTGAACTTTTATTTTAGATTTTAATTTTAATTAATTAATAGACTGCATATAATCTGTATGTGGTAAGTGAAAATTTTATGATGCATCAGATGTTTTTGGATTGATGTGGCAACCCCTGATTCTGATGCGTGCCAGAAGGACATCGCTTATAGGAATCAATAACGCAAACCATTATTCAAAGTCGTTTTATGATCCACAACCCCGAGCTAACTACAACAGTACGAATTAAAACATTCATGGAAAGAAGTCTTTTCTCCTTGGAGGCGGACAAAGTCCATTAGCTCGCAAGATTATAGCCTCCCTAATTGAAGCTAATGCCCGAGTCTGAATGTTTGATAGCTACTCGTAATGGTCCCTCGTTTGTGGTCATGCTGAATACCACTTTAGCCTCCTTTTAGTTAGCTCTTTCTTACTTAAAATATCTCCATGGACCTTCAATCATATTCCATATTGCCTTTGTTGTCTATTATCCCTTTCCCTTTAGCTCTAGATATTGATGGTAGAAGAAAAATGCTACTGAGAAACGCGAGGGAATTAGGCTTTGAATGTGACTAATATTTCAGTCAATGATTGTCCATGTTTTGGGTAATGACGGGAAGAGGATAATGTTAGCCCAATCATTCCAACCAACGAGGCAAATTTGCCTTTCAACGGCGTTTATCTGAAGGCAGGCATTTGGGGGAGAATTAGTCATGAAAAGCTATAGCGTATCTTGTTAAACTGCCCCTAACACACAGCATTCACTTATCCCCCTAATTTAAAGTTAAATTAATCCTTCAAACTTATGCAAGGATAGCAATGCTACATCCTATCCTAAACAGAAATTCCAAACTAAAACCAGAAACAACTGTTCTTATATTTAAAACAATTCTCAGGCCACTGCTGATGTACGGCTGTGAAGTCTGGGGAGCGGCCTTCACGAAAAGAAAAAAAACTACAATCTCTTCAAGTCCTAAGAATCGTAGTTAATGCTCCTTGGTTCATAAGAAATAGCCAATTGCATCGCGAATTAATTGAAGCTGCAGATATACAAAAGTATTCTGAGACCAGCACTATATGGGGTACCATTGTTTACCCACATATCAGGTGGAACCCAGCGCCTTCTTCAAACTTTTCAGGATTCGATGTTGAGGAAAATCGTACGCACAACATCGTGGAGGAGGAAGAGGCCACCGGAGCTGCATCAATTGTTCGAGTTGCCTACTGTGCCGGAGTTCATCAAGCGACTACACATCAAATTTTTCGATTCACTTCAGTACTGTACGAATCCGTTAACACCTGCCCCCCTCCGGTGCGTTGGCAACACACTACGTAAGGTCACGTAGTATTAGGATTAAGTTTTTATTACATTTAAGTTTGTTAAATTCCCATCACATTATACACTTTTATAAATACTGACAACAAAAATAATTCACTCCAAAAGACTCCTTAGAATGTAGATGTTCTACAGAAAAAGGAGAAAGTTCATTGTTTATAAATACGCCATTAAAATTTTGAAGGGGTTTTGAAAAAAAAAAAAAAAATCGCGAATTACATATGGAGTTAATAGAGGATTATATCCAAAAAACGGTTGACAGTTAAAGGAGCAGTGACCTACAACCTGGGAAACCCAACCTCAACCCGAAGACTGAAGCCCAGGCTGCTCCAGGACATTCTTTTATATATTTTTAATAAATATAAAATTAATTCATAGTCACATTACCTCTATTTACTTATTATTATTATTATTTTTTTTCTCTTTTCTTCTCTCTTCCCTTTTTCAAATT
>NW_027111176.1:444019-449932 GCF_000696795.3 Halyomorpha halys | reverse complement strand
AAGAATAAAAACGAACCTGTTCGCTGGAAGATCGAGCGCTTAATGGTTACAGCGCAAATGGTGGTCAAACTCAGCTATTATATAATAATATTATATATAATATAAGTTATATCAACCGTGTAAGGCCCATCAGGACGATCTGGTATAAAAATAAAATGAAATCAAAACATTAATCCTTGTACATACACATTAAATATTTTTAATATACAAACTAGTTAGCACTTTGCAGGACATCACGATGTTCTGTTAAATATAAAATGTTTTACCACGCTAAATGTTATAAGTACAGAATTGTGAGCAGCCCTATTTAAAGTCATGTAAAATTTTAAATGCATGGGAGCTTCTAGCGGATTTTCTGAACAACTTGTTTTATAATCTTTCCTTCCAAACCTTTATGTTATTGTTTACTTTTAAGTTTTCACAAATGTAATTTATTACAACATACCTAAAGTGGAAGTTGTGTGAAAATTTGGCCACTGGGTGTCTTGTTGATCTTCTAACCTATGAGAAAGAGAATCAAGATGAGCTAATTGACAACTGTCATTACATTATTATTATTGTCATCCATTGCTTTATTAGTTTTAAAAACATCCTAAACAATCAAAACGAGCAAGAGCTGAGATGTTAAACTAAAGATCATGAATACCCTAAAAAAGATGCAAAACAACTAAAAACATGTTGAAAATATAGCGAAAATTAAGAAACCTAAGATGAGTGATTAAATTAAGTAAAAAAATTACACAAAAATTAATAAAATGACTTATTCTCCCAAAATATACAAATTTAAGTCCCAATGAGATCAGTGTCTGAATGAAATTGCTATTACTTCAATTGCACCCACTGATCAATGTATAACCTCTACTTGTTGTTATAAAGGATTTATGTGTCAGTGTCAATTTTTGTATGGATTAAATTTACTCTACTTTAAATAATGTTCTCTTAGGTTTTTTAATTTCTTGGTAGTTTCAAAGATAGGAAGTTTTTAAACAGTCGTCATTTTGTATTCCCCCTACCTATACTTTGCAGACTCATCAATTTATACTAGCAATACATAGTAACTTTCATTAAAGTTATCAAATATTGAGGTAAATAACTGACTTTTTTTTGTCGAAATAAGTTTTATCTTCGTATTAGTTTTTATAATATTTGCACATAAATATGAATTTTGCACATGGATTTTTGTCCAAATAGTACAAAAACCCAAGAGAGAAAAAAGGCAGTTATCTCAACCCAATTTTTGATTACTTTAATGAAAACTATGTATAATTAATAGTCAAAACTGATGAGTCTGCCAAGTATAAGTAGGGGGAATAAAAAATGGCGGCTGTTTCAAAGCGATAAAAAAAAACATTTTTTCATTCGGAGCTCTATATCTTAAAAAGTAGGAACAACACAAGAAAACCTAAGAGAATGTCATTTTAAGAAGAGAAAGTTTGCTAAAATATGAGCCCTAATAGAATTATTTACGTTGAATATTTTTCGAGATATAGCTTTTTATAAAAGTAACGTTTCATAAAAATGTTATATGAGACATACTGAAAGATCAGTAGTTACGGAATTTATTTTGAAAAATTCATATCTCAAAAACCATTTGACGTACAGATGTCTATTAGCACTCAAATTAAAGCTAGTTTAATGATATTTATAAAGTGGTTATGTGTGGTTTATGTTATTTATGTTATATGTGGTTATAGTGGTTTATGATATTTATCTTCGTAGGAGTAATGGTTTACATGAAATTGGCTAAAATAAATTATAAATCAATTTATTTTAGCCAATTCCAGTTGTTCGGACAAATTTTCATTTGCCGAATTTATATTCATGTGTAAATATCGTAAAAACTACTACCCCTAAGAAGATATATTTTAGATATATATTTTTTATTTATTATATATATAGAGATATATTTTTTCAAAACTCCAACATTTTATAAGAACAAGTAGAAATAAACATTTTGTGTGTTTATTTTGTCAAATATCATAAAAACTACTATTCCTAGAAAGATAAACATAATTAACTATTTTGTAGTCAATTTTACTAGTTTTAATTTGAGCGCTGGCAGACATCTGTACTTCCAATATTTTCTGAAATGAAGTTTTTCATAAATCAAATTTATTGTCCGAATAACTATAAATCAATTTATTTTAGCAAATACCATGAAAACTATTATTCCTACGAAGGTAAAGGTAATTAACTTCTTTATAGGGCATTAAACTAGTTTTAATTTGAGTGCTAATAGACATCTGTACGTCACATAGTTCCTTAGATATAGATTTCTCAAAACAAATTAACTAACTACTAATCTTTCAGTAAATTTTTATGAAATATTGCTTTTTAAAAAATTATATCTCGAGAACTATTGGACGTAAATAGCTCTTCTAGGGCTAATATTTCAGAAAATTGACTCTTCTTTAAATAATGTTCTCTTATATTTTTTAGTGTTTTTTTTTTTTTTAAGTTTTTAAGATATAGAGCTCTGAATGAAAAATTAATGTATTTTTAAGGTTTTGAAACAGCCACCATTTTTTATTCCCCCTACCTATACTTGGCAGACTCATCAATTTGGACTAAATTTAACTTAATATAAAATAGATTATTACACGTATTCTCTAAGAGGTAGTAGTTTCTATGAACATAAATTTGGCACATAAAAATTTGTCCGAACTAGAAATCAATTTATTTTAGCAAATATCATGAAAACTACTACTCCTACAAAGATAAAGGTCATTGACTACTTTATAGTACATTAAACTAGCTTTAATTTGAGTGCTAGGAGACATCTGTACATTAAATGATTTTTGAGATATAAATTTTTCATAATAACTACTGATGTTTTAGTACGTTCTGTATATAATTTTTTTTTAAATGCTGCTTTTTAAAAAGCTATATATCGAGAAGTATTGGACGTAAATAGCTCTATAAGGGTTAACATTTTAGAAAATTTACTCTACTTTCAATGACGTTCTCTTAGATTTTCTAGTGTTGTTGGTAATTTTAAAGATATAGAGCTCCGAATGAAAAATTAATTATTTTTAACGTTTTGAAACAGTCACAATTTTGTTGTTGTTGTTGATTGTTGCTTAAAAGCATAAATCTCTCTGGTCATCAACGCATATGGCATGATAAAAGTAAAAAAAATAAAAAATAAATAAAAAAAAATTAAAATAAAGCAATAAAAAATTTTTTTTAAAAGCACATCGCCTTTATAAAAAAGGCGATGTGCTTTTAAAAATTCAAATACTAATGTAATTTTAGCTTCCTCATCTGTGAGAGCTTTTGATAAAATTGGGGTTAGTCCTATCCTGTTTATTGTTGGCAAATAGTGAGTACATTCTTCAAAAATATCTCTAATCGTAAGAATGGACTGACAATATTTGCACGTAGGAGGTGGCAGTTTTCTGATTAGGTGAGAGTGCGTGAGGAGAGTGTGACCTATTCTAAATTGGGTTAGAGCAACTTCTTCCCTACGGCTGTTGCGGTAGGTTGTTGACCATGGTTTTACAGATTATTTTATTTCTTTTAATTTATTCAGAGAGCTTTCATTCCAGTTGACCTGCCATTTTTCTAATATTTGTAATTTAAGTGGTGTACTGAGTTCTGATGGGGTAAGAACGGCGGTGCCTCGGCCAGGGAGCGTGAGTCCCTCTCTGGCAGCTTTGCCAATGTGGCTTGGAGCCCATAAAAAAATAGTGGATTTACCTTGTTGTGATAATTTTAGAAGAAAAGATTGAATTCTTATAATGACAGTCACAATTTTTATTATACATAACCACCCCTGACGGATTCATCAATTTTGACTAGTAATTATCCATAGTTTTCATTAAAGTAATCGATATATGAAAGATTTTTTTTAATAGTATTATTCAACCATATATATATATTTTTTTTACCAAAACGACTAATAAACATTATTGTTAGTCATATTTTTTTAAAAATGGATTGATGAACTTTGAAATATATATCTCAAAGTCAATTGAAGCCATTATAAGGATAATCCTTATTATTTCTTAGAAAAAAACGAACAGTCCTGTACATAATAACTTATTTAGGAGGCAATGATAGTTTATGACGCCTCGATAAGCCACAGTAACCCTTCCCCTCCCCCCCCAAGGCAATTAGTATCAACGCTAAAATTAACCAATTATTAATCAAAGCTTTTTTTAATTGCCCTCTAATGGACTCCTTCGTTACGTTTCAATTGACTAACCCTGAATTTTTCATCAGGCTCTCCTAACGAAAACCCAAGTTGAGTTGTTTAGTTCTTTACAATAGTAATTATCAACTGGAAATTAATACAAATAATTAATTACTCTTCAAAATTATACATTTTTATTTTCATAAAAAGGGTTATACTTTTTTATAAATACATAATAATCACTGGCAACCACCCTTGAAATTTCATATAACTTCTAATTATCAATAATTATATGAAGACGTTTCAAACATTTAGGACCATTATTAAACAAAAAGATTTTCTTTGATTATGTTCATCTTGTTTATTTTTTTGTTTGTATATATTTTAAGAGTTTTTATTTATTTATTTATTTTATTTTTTACTTTATTTTATTGTATTTTTATTTTTTTTTATTTAGTATGTATGAGATCATTCATCAGTATTACCTATTGCCCACAACTGTGTGGCAGATTGTAATATCTATCAATAAATAAATCTATCAATTAAACAAAAAATAATAATAACAACAAAGGCGTAGGGGATCCGATGGTTCTATACCGATATCATCTCATTAATACATCTACTCTCTACACGTCTATAGTTAATAGTAAGCTATATATAGTAATATAAGCCTATATATTTTATTACAAAATAAATTAATGTTGATGATAATTTTTTATTTTATTTTTTATAATTCACTAGTTTCTAACCTTGCTTCCTCTTCCATTTCTGGCAATCCTCCGAGGCGCCTGAAAAGAAGATGGTCTCGTGGCCTTATATTGTAGACTGTTTTTAGATTTCTACTACTGGGTAGTTTCTCTAAATGCTGTATCATATCATTATGTCATTATGATAAAATTTACCTGTTGTATTTTTTATACAGTTATAAATATCAATAAATAAATTAAAAAAAAAAAATGTT
Organism: Halyomorpha halys; assembly: GCF_000696795.3. NCBI lineage: Eukaryota > Metazoa > Arthropoda > Insecta > Hemiptera > Pentatomidae > Halyomorpha > Halyomorpha halys. Next base: position 444,836 of record NW_027111176.1, on the reverse strand, counting down.
TGCATTACATGAGAGAGATCGATAGGTAGAAAGTCATAAAAGAACAAATCTTCTAGATGGATCATGTATAGGTTAGAATTTTTGGCGGGAAATGGGCGCCGCCAAATTGTTCCAAAGTCCTGCGTTATGATTTTTGTAAATTTGCTTAATCGATCAAACAGTTGTTGCGAATCACTGGAGGGGAGAAGTATGAAGGAGTGAAACGGCACAAAATTATGTATTGAGATGTAATTGGTAAATTGTTGTTATTTAGTGTATTGTGTGTAGTGTATCCATGTTTGAAAAATGGAAAATGTTAATGTATTGATGTGTATATATGTCCAATTATGGATTGATGGGTAAGCTGTGTGGTATAGCCACCCATTGTATTTGGCCAGCATGGCAGAATAAACCATTTCTCACGCTACAAAATAAATAGTATTAAGGAATTAATAATTTTTTTAACGGTGAGGAACCACTAACGCCTGTTGAACAGATTCGATACTTAGGACTCCATCTTGACAAGAGACTTACTTGGAATCCACACACAAGACTCAAACGACAAGAAACTGCTCGTAGATTCCGACTGCTACAACACTTACTTGACAAACGCTCTAAACTTCCCATTCATTACAAAAAATTTGTATACACTACAATAATCAGACCAATTTGGACATATGGAATTGGGCTCTGGGGCTCCACCAAACCATCAAATTCTTCCCGCATCCAATCGTTACAATCCGAAATCCTACGTAAAATCCTTGATGCTCCTTATTACGTCACAAATAAACTCATTCATAAAGACCTTAACATCCCATTCGTTGCAGATTTGACCCAA
>NW_027111176.1:439965-442689 GCF_000696795.3 Halyomorpha halys | reverse complement strand
ATTAGCTGGTCTCGTGGCCATCTTCTTTTCAGGCGCCTCGGAGGATTGTCAGGAATGGAAGAGGATGCAAGATTAGAAACTAGGGGGTTTATAATGGAAGGAGTGATATCGGATTCGGGCTAGATCGGTTACATATGGAACATTAAGGTCTTTATGTATAATTTTTTTTGTGACAAAGTAAGGAGCATTGAGGATTTTACGAAGGATTTTGGATTGTAAGGATAGAATACAAGAGGAATTCGAAGGTTTAGTGGAGCCCCAAAGCTCAACTCCATATGTCCAGATTGGCCTTATTACAGTCATGTAGATCAGTCTTTTGCAATGAACTGGAAGTTTAGACCGTTTGTCTAGTAAGTGCTATAATAGTCGAAATCGACGTGCAGTTTCCTGTCTTTTCAGTCTGGTATGAGGATTCCAGGTTAATCGCTTGTCCAAATGTAGTCCAAGGTAGCGGATCTGTTCGACAGGGGTAAGAGTAACATCGTTAAATGAAACTGTAGGGCAGTCGGTAGGTATACGACGAAGGGTAAAGGTGATTTGATGGGTATGTTGGAATTTATCTTAATCATCCAATTACGACACCAATCTTAGAAGGCTGGGGATTGGAGAGATACTTAAGTTATATAGCAAATGTCCAAAAAGATATATAATCAATACTAGAATGAATTTAAAAAAAAACGATCGCAAATTTTAGCATCACCTTCAAGTAGTAGATCTCCTGCTAGTAAATGGGTATAGTGAAAAACATATTTACCAATTGCTAAAACAAACACTAACACTGAAACACATCTGAACCCCAAGAGACCAACAGTAAACGATTTTACAATATTCCCTACACGCCAACACTTTCGAAGAGGAGTTTTCGATGAACTCTAAACAATAAGAAAAACATTTTTTTAAATTTATTTATCTAATGTGATTTGCAACTGTACAAATAATAAACACAATAAGTAAATATGTTGTATGTCTCCTTTACACTTGAGATTTTTTACTCTTCTTTAAATGATGTTCTTTTGGTTTTCTTGTGTTGTCGCTACTTTTTAAGATAAAAGAGCTCTGAATGACATATTAATTTTTTTTATCGTTTTAAAATATCCGCCATGTTTTATTCCCCTTACCTATACTTGGCAGACTCATCAATTTAGACTAGTAATTATACCTAGTTCTCATTAAAGTAATTAATATTTGGGGTGAGATAAATAACTGTCTGTTTTCTTCTCTTGGGCTCTTGTACTATTATTTATAGGATTGTGAGCAGACTAATTTAAAATAAAAGTGATACGTAAAATTCAGAGGAGCCACTAAGGGATTTGCTTGTAATCATTACGAGTTAATAAAATCTCCGACAGCTTCGTCACATCATCTTTTTCTCCACCCCACTTGTTCCTTGTTACCTCTTCTAGTATTTTTCCCATAGCTTTATAATTATTTTTATGCATTACTTTATTAGAGTTTAGAAAACATCCAAAACAAATACGAATTTCGAGCAACTTGATAGATTAGTCCAACAACAGACGAAATGATGTTGAGCTCAGCTGGTCTGTTGCGTGACGTCATTCCCTATTTAACAGACCTATTAACATATTTTCAACCATGTTACATGTTATATCGTTTTAACATGGTAAAAGAAGGAAATATTTTTAACATATTAAACTAAAAATTATGAATACCCCTATTATTCGTTTAGATGGAAGGTTTTTAGCTACTCATTCTAACTGTAAATCTCCGACTTAAAAACTAAATAAATCACAACATTATAGGAATTTACCATAAAAGAATTTCTAATCATAATTCTTAATTAATTGATATTTCCCTATTAAGACGCATAGAAATTCTGCGAGGCTTTAGGCGCTGCATAAATTGCCGCAGGATCATTAAGGACCTTTCTAGTGGAAGTGGAAGAGTAGAGGTGCAGGAGGTGCATATATCAGCCATTTATTGAAAAGGATCCACAGCCCTCATTGAGGCAAGAGTTAGGTAGCGCCGATGCGGGAAGATGCGCCCAATTTACGAGCGGCGGAAGACTCGGCCAATTGTCCACCTTTTCGAAAAGGTCCTTTCTTCGAGGATGTGGGCCAATTGTTATCAACTGTAAAAATTTCACAATGCCAAGTTTCCACATGCGGGCCCTTATAGTGGCATGGCGATGGGAATGGACATATTGCGATGATAACATTCTCTTCGTAGAGAAATCAACAAAAATTCCATAAATCAACACTTTATTTACTTAGGTGACCATGTATTGTGTCATGAATATACATAGTCATCAAAAACAATGATACTATGTACAGTCCTATTTTCGATCTCTTTTGAGCATTATGTCTTTTTAAAGGTAGAATTCACGTTAGTTGGTTTTTAAATTCACCATCTACGAAACGACTGGGGTATTCATCTTGCTGTTAAATGTAAAATATTTTACTAAATAAATAATTAAATTTTTATCCATTTTTGTCTCAACACAATTTATTTTTCTTACAAGTCCGACGTTTCGGCCAATCCGGCTATCCTCAGGGGGATCTTAATACAATTTGGAACTAAATGATTTAAAACTCAACTTCATGCAGGCCATTCTGCCCAGGTCACAACAACAATTTCTAATTATTCAACTTTTACATTAAAAACAAGAATTTAAAATTCATTTATCACAGTCACTTGTTAAAACATTTTATAGTTGTGATTAAGTTTTAACAAGTGACTGTGATAAATGAATTTTAAATTTTGTTT
>NW_027111176.1:433562-439915 GCF_000696795.3 Halyomorpha halys | reverse complement strand
TATATATAATGATTCTTCCATTGTATCCCAAACCATCCAATCCCACATAACCACCCTTGAAAAATGGTGCCGAAACTTGATGATATGACTATTAAAAAGCCAATCTGGACGTAGGGAGTTGGTTGAATTTAGGGTCATCTAACCTATCGAATTTCTCCCGAATTTAATCCTTACAGTCCAAAATCCTTAATGCTCCTTACTTTGTCACACATCATGTCATCCATCAGGACTTCAGTGTTCCATATGTTGCCGATTTAGCCAGAACCAGATATCAATCCTTGTATGATAAACATCCCAACCACCCAAACTCGCTTGTTTCTAACCTGGCTTCTCCTTCATTAACACTAATAATCCTCCTAGGCGTCTGAAAAGAAGATGGCCTAGAGATCTTCTCCTCTAAAAATGTTATTGGAGTTCCATCAATGGATAGATTCTCCGGTAATGCCAGGTTCTCGATAGTCCCAGGGTAAGCCGCGTCGCTACTAACGCCAAGGACCCGAATTCGAATCCGCCTGGGTAGAAAATTGTTTTCTTCGACCAACTATTGTCCACCTGATTCCGGAAGAATAACAATTGAAAGTTTCAAATAAGGTTTATATATTTTCTGTATTTAATGTTTCAGATTTTAATTTTTAATTTTTAATATGTATATTAGCAGAAATTGTACCTTTTCTTTTATTATTTTTAGTTTTGTTGTATTTGTCACTGTCAATTTTATGATATGACATATGGTTTTATTTTGTTTGGTATAATCTTATTTTATATACTCTGTTAATTATCATTGTTCATTTTTATCTTTTCAAATTCATTATTTTAATCTATTATATGACGTTTTATAATTTCATTTTAATTTCGTATTTAATCCATTACAAAAGATGATCTACATGACTATTATAAGACCTGTCTGGAAATACGAAGTTGAGATTTGGGGCTTCACTACACCATCAAATTCCTCCCGAATCTAATCCTTACAGTCCAAAATCCTTCGTAAAATCCTTAGTTACAAATCAAGTCATCCATCAGGACCTCAATGTTCCATACGATGCAGATATGACCAGAACCAAATACCATTCCTTTCACGATAAACTTCTCAACCACCAAAATCCACTTGTTTCTAACCTGGCTTCTTCATTACCTAATGATCCTGCTAGGCGTCTGAAAAGAAGATGGCCTCGAGATTTCCTCCTCTAAAAATGTTATTGGAGTTCTATCATTGGGTAGATTCTCCACATGTTTGTTTCATGTCATTTAATCACTAACAGAAAATCTACTTGTATATATTTTTACACAGTTGTAAATAAAATATAAAAAAAGAAATTATATTTCTACACTTCTGTATTATAAGAAAAAATAGTTACCAATCACCTTAGCCTACATACACCGCTGTCATGATAAAGATAGTGTGAACGCTATCATCCCGTCGACGTCGCACTGTGAATGTAAACAATAGCTTTATAACTGAGGGCAGTTAATCAGCTTTATACGCTTGTTATCCCACCTATATTGACAGGGCGATTTACGATCATGATGGTCAATGAGGAATATCTACGCCTCAGTCCGGGTTCAATAAATCACCTGTCGATGACCTATCACGGTTCGGAGCTAACACAGAAGAGGTACTTGAGGCTATAAAGGATTGCTGGAGAAATTCTTCTAGCCTGGAATTAGAAATTAGAAATGGAGGCCCGGCTGTGAAAGGAAGGTCATATCATGACTGTGCTATAGTGTTCTATCTTCTGTATACTATCACTGCCGCGAACCATAAGAAAACGGTTTCGTGCTCTTGTTCAACACAGCAAATTTCTTGTTGAATATTAAAAAATCTAGGGGGCGCTTTACACAACTTTCACTTAGCCCCCCCCCTCGTGTTCATAAATTAGTTATAATTATGAGAGATAGTTGACTGTGGATGACGTACGAGGAAAAGATGGTTGGGGTGCGGTCAAAGAGCAACACTAATAAGTTGTATTAACCTATTTTATTGTGCCAACGTTTCGGCTAGAGTTTCTAGCCTTCTTCAGGGCTAAAAACAGAACAAGACAACAACCTCAGTAAGTATAGAAAATAAAAAAGAAAGTATAAAAAGAATAACATAAAATGAATAATTTTACAAAATAGAATTAATAAAATGAAGTGATGAGAGAAGCGGAAAATAAAATTTATACATAAATTAATAATAAAGTAATTGAAAAAGTGGGTAAAATAACATAAGTAAGGAAATGAAATAAAAATGAAATTGTATAATACAAAGAAGTATGAACATATTAGTTATTAATAATTTAAAAATTGAAATATGGAAAGAAAAAAAAATTGAGAGGAAGAAAATATATGTAACAATAATAATTGATAAAGAGGCAAAATATAAGTAAAGTATAACATAAGAAATGAAGAGAGAAAAACATTTTTTTTGAAAACACCAATAATAATATAGTATACTGGGCCAATTATTGGCCGTCATTGGCGCAGTATCCATTAGGTGTTTGATTTTCTAGCTAACAGGTTTGTTTTATTCTTCTTTTTTTTCCTCTTTCTTTATTTTACCACCCCTTCTTTTCTCCACTTTTATCAATATTCCTTACCCACGTTGTAAGTTATGTTCACTATATTATTATTGGTGTTTTAAAAAAAAAGTTTTTTTTCTCTTCATTTCTTATGGTATACTTTACTTATATTTTGCCTCTTTATCAATTATTATTGTTATATATATTTCCTTTCGCTCAATTTTCTTTTTCTTTCCATATTTCAATTTTTAAATTATTAATAACTAATATGTTCATACTTCTTTGCATTATATAACTTCATTTTTATTTCATTTCCTTAATTATGTTATTTTACCCACTTTTTCACTTAATTACTATATTATTAATTTATGTATACATTTTATTTCCCGCTTCTCTCATCACTTATTAATTCTATTTTGTAAAATTATTCATTTAATGTTATTATTTTTATACTTTCTTGTTCTGTTTTTAGCCCTGAAGAAGGCTTGAAACTCTAGCCGAAACGTTGGCACAATGAAATAGGTTAATACAACTTATTAGTGTAGCTCTTTGACCGGACTCCAACCATTTTCTCCTCATAAATTAGTTATAGTTGAAACTAACTAATCTAAGCTAAAGTTGCTATGGATACGACCCTTATTCATGAATGAATCATTGATAAATAAATATCTTATCGATGAAAATTTGAGCTATTAGTTTCATAGTTGCCCAAATATGATTTTAACGCTATTTTTGTGATTTTCGAAAAACAAATCCAAGACGTGATACAAAAAAAGTTACAATGATGTCAAAATGAGATAACCTTATTTGAGTTCAGTAAGCTGTGTGGCACCACAAGTACAAAAATAAACTTCCTAAAACTGCCGACCAATATTAAATAAATAAATAAAAAAATATTACCAATGATATTCGAAAATATTCGATGAGTAGTTGATATTGTAAACTGTGCCACTAAGGGTTAACCAACTAATACTAATACTATCTGTAACCAACTGTCTCTTGGGAATTGATCCATAACTAATACTTAAACTGAGACTGTAGGCATTCATGATCTTTAGTTTAAATATTTCCTTCTTTTAGCATGTTAAAACGATATAACATATAACATGGTTGAGAGTCTGTTACTAGGTCTGTTAAATGGAGAATGACGTCACACAACAGACCACCTGAGCTCGTGATTTAGGTTACATGCTCGTAGAGTTTTGATTGTGTTAGTGTAGTTTTGGATGTTTTTATAACCAATATAGCAATGGATGACAATAATAATAATGTAATGATAGTTGTCAATTAGCTCATCTTGATTCTCTTCCTCATAAGTTAGAAAATCAACAGGGTACTCAGTAGCCAAACTATCACACAACTTCCACTTTTCACTCAATTTAGACATGTTGTAATAAATTACTTTAATCAAAACTTAGAAGTAAACAATAACATGAAGTTTGGAAGGCAAGGTTATAAAACAAGTTGCTTAGAAAATCCGCTAGGAGCTCTTATGCATTTAACATTTAACATGACTAAATATGGCTGCTCAAAACCCTATACATATAACATTTAACATGGTAAAACATTTTACGTTTAATATAACAATTCATGATGTTACTGTTTAAGATCAATCAGTAATACACCCACTGTATACTCACTTAATTCCTACTCAACATTCTACTTCACATACATATAAACAATATATATTATGTGTATATGTACGTAAATATAGGAGTATGTATGACTATATATGATATTAAGTATTCGTATATATATATACGTAAGTTTATAAAAAATTATCAGTTAAGTACAGTTAAAGGAGCAATGATGTACAACTTGAGAAACCCAACCACAACTTGAAGACAGAAGCCCAGGCTGTAGCAGAACATCGTAGTATAAATTCTGTATTTATCATTTCTGTTATTGTCACTCTAAAATTTTATTTTATCTTAAGTTCTTTTTTTTTTTCTCTTCATCTTTTTCTTAAATTCACTTTCTTTTTTTTCCATTAGAAGTCAATTATTTATTTTTTAAATCAATAAATGCCCATTGTTTTTGTAATTAAGTTTACTTTTATCTTTTATTAATAAGTATTATTTCAATTTATTTTTTTTATCTAAATTTTTGTTTTATTTATAACATTTTATATAGTTAGGGGTGTCATTTGTATGGACTTTACCTCCCCCCCCACAATCAATTGTTAAATATAAAATGTACCTTTTACATTAACTGTGTAATGCCAGGCCGATCTGGTATTAATTAAAAAAAAAATTAAAATATAACTTTTTTCTTCTTTAATACGTTGGCCAAAACAAGGTGAAAAAAAAAGTTTCCAAAGATGTTTTCCTCTTATTTCTCCAACCTTTATTTAATTATATGTAGATATAATTATCTATAAATCACTTTATTTATTTATTTAAATATTCAAGCAAGGAACATTATTTAAATTGATTTGTAAATTATGACACCCAATAAACTATAACTTGTAGTGTAATAATGATATATTTTTTTTCATTATTAATATACACAATTTTGATCCAAATATACTCTCAAATTTATAACCCCAAAAATGTATTGGATATGGCTTACTTACTACGTAATTTTATTTATATATATTTCATAATTTTTTTTAATTTATTTATTTAATGTAATTTACAACTGTACAAAATAATACAATAAGTAAATATGTTGTATGTTTCATATACACTTGAAAATCTTGGGAAGGAACCACCCATTGGTGGTACTTCAAACATTAATTTAAATTATAAGGTCCCGTGGCCACTTTCTTTTCAGACACCTCGAAGGATTATCAGGGATTGATAAGGATGAAAGATTAATAATTAATGGGTTAGGATGGTTAAGGAGTTTTGAAAAACGCATATCTGTTTTGGGCCAAATCTGCAACGAATGGGATGTTAAGGTCTTTCTGAATGAGTTTATTTATAACGTAATAAGGAGCATCAAGGATTTTAGCATAATATGTGTAGTAAAGATGTGATGATATTAGGAATGTTCCCGGGAAGAAAGTCAGTATGCATTGTACTTAAAAAAAAGGTTCCTTTGAAATCCCTCTCCACCATATTTCATGAATAAAAAAAAATGTCCTGTAGTGGGAAAAAATAATTTAAACCATATCGATGTCATGGTGGAATTAAAGTCTTTTTTGTAGCATATACAAGACACGGAGCACTTTATCAATGGTTTCTAGTACATACCACTCTGGGACTAGAAGAAGTCTTTCTGACTCCAGTCGTAACTCTGCTTTTCACGGCACACCTCCCTATTAGTCTTCGTGTTCATTAACTCCCCTGGAGCCTCCAGGAGATGTATATCTCTTACTGGACAAAAAGTATCTCAACTTCCGAAAGAGGGCGCAGTAAAAACTGGACGGACTTGAAAGAGCGAGGTCTTTATGGTCCTCCGAGGCGCCGGAACCCAAGGGACAGGTGTACTTATTTATAAGGTAGTGTACTTTAGATGAACGATAACTTCCCTTCCGCCATTCTCCCCCCCTTGTCGTATAAATTTACTGTTTATAAATATTTAACTTCGAAGAGAAAAGACGAGCCGCTCTCGAGTCGTTACTGTCTCACGACCTCTATCGCTAGAGGAAAAAACTACTAGATGTGGATCAATTATACAATAGCGACAACACTTTGCCCTTCGTTAAAGGTAACGGCCAATGTTCCATATGTAACTTGGTGGAGGATACAGGAGGCATTTGTATCATATGTTCTCTACGCGCGTACGTTGAATATTAATCTACTACCAGTTATCTACGTCTATATATGGCCACATAATTATGAGAGATAGTTGACCGTGGATGATAAATGAGAAGAAGATGGTTGGGGGTGCGGTCAATGAAACACA
>NW_027111176.1:426276-428292 GCF_000696795.3 Halyomorpha halys | reverse complement strand
AAAGAAGTATGAACATATTAGTTATTATTAATTTAAAATTTAAATATGAAAAGAAAATGATATATATATATGGCCACGTTTGTTAATATTCGCTACACAACCCTTTTTGGGCTAAACAAAATTTATGGTACGCTTTGGCTAAAAAACTTTCACGGCATCCTCTTCGAGCATAAAAAAAAAAAAATAAAAATGTCGCAAAAAATATCTTTAGAGCTGTTGAGTATGTAACCATTATTTATATTTTTACTTGGAGAAGTTTTTCGGGGGGTGCGGTCAGCAAAGAACAACATAAATAAACAAAACCATATTTATTTATTTTATGCCGACGTTTCGACCTGACTTTCAGGTCTTCATCAGGGCTATAGAAGAAAAGAGATAACAACAATATTTAGAGTAACATACAATTGAAAAGGAATAGTATACAAACAAAGTTAGAATTATACAAAATATTGAATTAAATCATGTTTGTGGAATTGTATGGTAGTAAATTGAAAACAGTGACAGATGAAATATAATATCATGTAGGTAAGAAGATATGTATAATATAAGATATGTAAGTAGTGTCTAAAAATTGAAAAATTAAATAAATAAATGGAATCTACAAATTGAACATTATCACAAACAATGAAAAATAGTGAGTGGCTTATATCTGAATTACATTGTGAGTATTAACTTATATACCTATACTAGAATTTGTAGATTCCATTTATTTATTTTATTTTTCAATTTTTAGACACTACTTGCATATTTTATATTATAAATATCTTCTTACCTACATGATATTATATTTCATCCGTTCACTGTTTTCAATTTACTACCATACAATTCCACAAATATCAATCAATTAAAATTTTGTACTATTCAATTATTAGTTATTAATTTTTTATCATTTATGATTTAATTCTATATTCTGTATAATTCTAAATTTGTTTGTATACTATTCCTTTTCAATTGTATGTCACTCTAAATGTTGTTGTTATCTCTTTTGTTCTATAGAATAAAATGTGGTTACCATAAATAAATGTGGTTTTGTTTATTTATGTTGTTCTTTACTAACCGCACCCCCCGACAAACTTCTCCAAGCATTAATCTACGGTCAACTATCTACACCTCAAAACAAAATTATGTAAGAATACGATAAAAAAAGAATATAATCCTTCATACCTTAATTAAATATAAATACCTCATTATTTATATTTTTATTTCTTCTTTTTTTTTTTTTTTATTTAATACTTTTTATTTATTGATAGATATTACAATCTCCCACACAGTTGTGGGCAATAGGTATTAGTGATGAATGATCACATTCATACTAAAATAAAATAAAAATAAATAAATGAATGAAAAAAAAATCTCTCTTAAAATATATACAAACAGAAGAATAAACAAAATTAACATAATCAAACTATGTGTAGGGAAAAAAATAAATAAATAACATAATGATAAAATATTCTGAATTTTCTCTTTAGGAAGTCTGGTAAGTCAATTCATAAAAATTTATTAGAGAGTAATGGTTGTGCTAAAGAGAAGAATGCACCAATAAGTAATGGTAGAAAAGTGAGGACAGTGAAAAGAGGTGACATGATTTTCAATATGAAATTCAAATTTTGAATAATTAAGAGGTTTAAAGTATATGAATATGGGACAGTAGTCCCGAAACGTTGTGCTACAATATGATAATTTAAAATAAATTACATTCAATTGGAAGCTTATTAACCTCAAAAAATTTTTATGAATGATAAAATAATATATTCTGTAGTCACATTTACACTCTACCTTTCTTCTTTAACAATTGATTATGGGGGGATATATTTTCGTACAAAAGACCCCCTAAATAAATGAAGTCAAATAGCCTTTTATTTATGAAATAAATTAAAATCATACAAAATACAATATAAGTATTTAAAGAATATAGAGAAAAGAAATAAATAAATTTATATTAATAAAGGCTACTTTGAACTTTGGAGTCTACAGGTCCGTGCAGGTTCGCACACTGTTCTTTGTTCTCAGTCTAGT
>NW_027111176.1:423725-424066 GCF_000696795.3 Halyomorpha halys | reverse complement strand
ATATAATCTTTACACTTTCTTGAGACTGTTTATTATTATAAGGTTAATTATTATTTTTTCTTAAAATATTCAATACCATTTTTATGTTTTTTTCATGATCATTTAGGACTACTGACACACTTGGTGCCACTCATATACTTAAACCCGTAGTATAGCATAGCATTCTTGAAAGATATGGCTGACTGTTAGTGTATTATTACAATATTGACATTTGGCAGTGACTCTTAATTGTTGAGATATGAATGAGTAAGATTCGTAATCTCAATCTTGCCATTGCCATTGGTCACCATATAAAAAAAAAAATTGTAAATGAACTCATATTTATATTCACGTAGGTATAT
>NW_027111176.1:422242-423675 GCF_000696795.3 Halyomorpha halys | reverse complement strand
AGGTTAGAAACAAGTGGATTTGGGTGGTTGAGAAGTTTATTATGGAAGGAACGGTATCTGGAATATATATTTAATAGTTGAAAAACATTAACTTCTATCAATTTTCTTTCCATATTTCTTTATCCTTTCGTGCACAGGCCTTCCCTTTCGGGAGTAATAGTCAGCACTTCCCGGGGTGACCACCCCTAGTGGGAGGCGAGTTCTTTCCACTTCTTGAACATATCGCTCCATCTTTTCTTTTGACGTCCTCTTCTTCTTTGAGGGTCACATGGCACTCTCTGGCAATTCTGTCGCATGACATTCTGTGGCAATTTCTGACCATTTGTCATCTTCGCGCCGAAGGAGATGCCCCTGCCCAATACCATTTGCTCAATCTTGTCATCTTCAGTGCAAGATCCAATGATTTTTTATTCGATCTCTTCTCCTCGCATTCACAATGCTTTTTCCAATATTATTTTCCACACCTATAATTTCCTCTCCTGAGCTATAGTCAGTGACCACGCTTTGCGTCCATAAGTGACCACAGGGTTAATGCAACTATCGAAGACCTGTCCAAACATTTTTATTTAATACCAGATCGACCTGCTGGGTCTTACATCATTAATATGACAGTTACATTTTTTTTGTTTATTTAATACTTTTTATTTATTGTTAGATATTACAATCTGCCACACAGCTGTGGGCAGTAGGTAATTGTTATGAATGATCACATTCATACTAAAATAAGAATAAACATACATAAATGAATGGAAAAAAAATCTCTCTTAAAAGACATAACATAATCAAACTATGTGTATGAAAAAAAATTAACATAATGATAAAATAATATATTCTCTAGTCACATTTACGCTCTACATTTCTTCTTTAACAATTGGTTATGGGGAGATGTAGTTTCCTTAACTATATGAACTGAAATAGCCTTTTATTTATGCAATAAATTAAAATCATACAAAATACAATATAAGCATTTAATGAAGATAGAGAGAAGAAAGAAAATAAACAAATAAAGTTTTATATATATAATAGTTGACAAAACATTAGCTTCTATCAATTTTCTCTCCATCTTTCCGTATCCTTCCCTTTCGGGAGTAATATTCAGCACTTCCCGGGGTGACCAGCCCTATTGGGAGGCGAGTTCTTTTCATTCTCCTAACCGACATCCCTGCCCTTAGCAGCTCTCTTCCAGAGGGGTCCTGCCATCCTCTTGAACATATCGCTCCATCTTTTCTTTTGATGTCCTCTTCTTCTTTGAAGGTCGTATGGAGTCCATTCTGTGACAATTTTTGACTATCTGTAATCTTCGCACCGAAGGAGATGCCCTGCCCAATTCCATTTGCTGAATCTCGTCATTTTCAGAGAGACAGTGAGTCCAGTTTCTTTCTGGATCCAAGTTTTTTATTCGATCTCTTTTCCTTACAATATATATATATATA
>NW_027111176.1:419897-420792 GCF_000696795.3 Halyomorpha halys | reverse complement strand
GCTGTGATATGGGATTGAAGAGTTTGGGATGCAATTAAAGGGTTATTATTAACAGCGAGCACACATGTGTCATCGGCATACGTGTTGAGGATAGTGTTAGGGTTGGTTGGGATGTCAGCTGTATAGATTGTGTAGAGGATAGGACCGAGGATACTACCCTGAGGAACACCAGCGGACTGAAAGAAGAGGGATGACTAGGAGCCATTGTGGTTTACTTTAAATAATCTGTTAGAGAGAAAGGAACGAATAATGAGAAAGTATGGAGGAGGTAAGAATTTACTGAGTTTGTAAAGCAGTCCCAGAGTAGGAATTAAGTTCGTAAACAGTAAGTAATGCTAAGTGCAAGTCATGTCCTCACGGTCAGTGTCACTCGTCCCAGCAAATAAGTGTCAGGGACCAAGTCCCGAGGGACAGTTGGAGTGTCATGACAGTAGGGCATATTGGCAGCACAGCACAACCCCATTAGGACACTTGAAAACAAGAGATAGTGAGCTCAAGACGCCATTACATAAACATTTTTTTGGTTAATTTAATAATGTTTAATTTTGAAGAAATATTTTTTTTTTTTAATAATTTATTTATTGTTATTTACAACTGTATACACATATATACAACAAGTAAATTTGCTGACATGATAAAAACATGTGGAGAATCTACCCACTGATAGAACTCCAATAACATTTCTAGAGGAGAAGATCTCGAGGCCATCTTCTTTTCAGACGATTTTATATCTCCTTATTTAGAATATGTTTGTTTTTTAATTAGAAAAAAAATTATTTTAGGGACACCATGATATTATTTTAGCAACATAAGACTAATAAAGAGAAACAAATAATTTAAATAGATGTTTAATCAGACAATTGTTAAAATTTTTTTTTGATCACAAGAAATTGTG
>NW_027111176.1:419242-419847 GCF_000696795.3 Halyomorpha halys | reverse complement strand
GGGAACACAATGTGGTTACTATTGAAAGTTTACAGGAACCTAAGAAAAAGCGGACAGTTCATGTTGAACAGCTAAGGTTCCCCGCAATTGCGGCTTCGTAAACACCTGGGATGCCTCCTCAACAAACCAGAATCATAAGTTTCATTATTTTTTCTTTTTCCCCTATTGTTGTATACTTTTGTTTATTTGTTTTATTTCAATATGATGTACATAGCTACTAAAATGGTGTATGGTAAGTTGGTGGGAGTTATAGTGCAAAGTGCAAGTGATAAACAAGGAAGTCGTGTAAATAGAATGGACAGGTAGAAATATATGTTTTTTTTGTAATGTTTCCTATTGTTACTACTAGGTTAAGTTGACTGTGTATGTATCTCATTTTGTTTTATTGAAAATATCTTGCGGATGATGTCTTTTTACTTTGTTTTAACTTATGTGTTTTGTTTTGAGTTTACGAAGAATTGTTCGTAAACTGGCAGGGGGGAGTTATATTTACAGACTGTGTAGTATAAATCTTAATACCTAACTCCCTCTGTCAACAACTCGAGAAGCTATAAATGTAGGATTACTGAGACAATAAAGCAGTCTATTATCAGCAACCGTGAGTG
>NW_027111176.1:418114-419192 GCF_000696795.3 Halyomorpha halys | reverse complement strand
TAAGGTCACGAGGCCATCTTCTTTTCAGGCGCCTTGGAGGATTGCCAGGAATGGAAGAGGAAGCAAGGTTAGAAACTAGTGGGTTTGGGTGGTTATGGAGTTTATTATGGAAGGAATAATATCGGGTTCGAGCTAGATCGGTTACATAGGAAACATTTAGGTCTTTATGGGTGGTTTTATTAGTAACAAAATAAGGAGCATTGAGGATTTTACGAAGGATTAACCAAAATCTAAAACACTCTCTTTTAACTAAAACACGTTTATCATTCTCTATTTCTTTTCGGTTGGTGCTAGAATACTAAATAATAATCCCTTTACTAGTATAATTACAGTATTATAGTTAGATATTGGTTTAATAGAGGATAATATATAATATCGTGACCGTGGGGTGGAAGACAAGATGGTGGTTCCTATTCCCTTTAGAACGGCCCAGTAACTCACCATTCCTTAATTAGGCCCTCCATCACCTGGGCCCGACCACGCCTCAGCTCTTCCCATCTTGTGGTCAATCCTCCAACATATATATATATATATATATATATATATATATATATAATAGTTAATGTTATATATTCTCAATTACATACGTGAACAAGTGACATATACATTGTTTATATGCGGTATTTATTCACATTGTACTATTGCATTGAATAGTACAAGAGTAGGAATTTTTTTATTTTTAATTTATTTATTGATATTTACAACAGTACATAAATACATCAAGTAAATTTGATGAAATCATAATGGTATGGTACAAGCATGTAAAGAAACTACTCAATGGTAGCACTCTAAAAATATTTTTACAATATAAGGTCTCAAGGCCATAATCTTTTCAGACGCCTCGAAGGATAGTCCGGAATAAAAGAGGAAGCAAGATTAGAAACTAATGGGTTTGTAATTGAGTGGTTAGGGAGTTTGTAATAGAAGGATTAATATCTGGTTCGGGCTAGATTGGTTACAAATGGAACATTAAGGTCTTTGTGGATGATTTTATTTGTGACCGAGATTTTGGATTGTAAGGATTGGATACGAGAGGAATTCGAAGGTTTAGTGGAGCCCCAAAGCTCAACTCCGTATG
>NW_027111176.1:414149-418064 GCF_000696795.3 Halyomorpha halys | reverse complement strand
TAAATAACTATACTGCTATTACATTAGAGCACTCCTAGCGGGCTAGAGATGAACTACCATAAGAGAGTTATTAGAGATGTTTGTTTATTGTTTTCAAATAATTATATTTTTATTATCAATTTATACAATTTTGATCCTTTTTTTCTCTCAACTTTTATAGAATTCTCCGACGTTTCGGCCCTCAGACCATTCTCAAGGATACAACCTACAAAAAGTTTTTTTGTTTTTTATAATAATCTCATTATTTCCTTTAACTACACAATGATCTCTTGCCAAAATGTCAATACTGCAACAGTGTACTTACAGTCAGTCACATATTTGAGGAATGTCATTTCTATTGCATGAACTTACGTAGATTGGGAGTGGTACCGAGTGTTTCGGATGCCCTGAGTGATGACCAAAAAAACAGAAATGGTTTTAATTTTGTTAAACAGTATCCTTTCTAGATACACCACTAACGCCTGTTGAACAGATTCGATACTTAGGACTCCATCTTGACAAGAGACTTACTTGGAATCCACACACAAGACTGAAACGACAAGAAACTGCTCGTAGATTCCGTTTGCTACAACACTTACTTGACAAACGCTCTAAACTTCCCATTCACTACAAAAAATTAGTATACACTACAATAATCAGACCAATTTGGACATATGGAATTGAGCTCTGGGGCTCCACCAAACCATCAAATTCCTCCCGCATCCAATCGTTACAATCCAAAATCCTACGTAAAATCCTTGATGCTCCTTATTACGTCACAAATAAACTCATTCATAAAGACCTTAACATCCCATTCGTTGCAGATTTGACCCAAACCAGATATGCGTCTTTTTATTCCAAACTCCTTAACCATCCTAACCCATTAATTCTTAATCTTTCATCCTTAACAATCCCTGATAATCCTCCGAGGCGTCTGAAAAGAAGATGGCCACGAGACCTTCTAGTTTAAATTAATGTTTGAAGTACCACCAATGGGTGGTTCCTTCCCAAGATTTTCAAGTGTATATGAAACATACTACATATTTACTTATTGTATTATTTTGTACAGTTGTAAATTACAATAAATAAATAATTAAAAAAAACAAAAAACTTTTTCTTAAAAAGGAATAATCTTTTGAATAAGATCTAAACCCAAAAGTTTGTCAGATGTATTAAAAAAATCTAAAATAATTAATTATTCAAACTTATTTAGCAGTTAAATTATTTCAAATCTTGAAATAGAATTATAAAGTGATGATGACCTTAAGGTTTCACGCCCAAAAGCCCTAACCATCAACAACAACAATGATCTCTTTGGCCATACTTTCAATATTGATGTAATTTCTTTTTAAAACCCAAAATTGCAGGCTAATTGCCTTTGTCACATCTTTAAAATAAATTAATCATTAAAATAATATCATATTCACTTCATAAAATTTTGTTTTTAAATATATTTCTTACTTACATAACGTTTTCTTAATTTATATCCTAAATTTAAAATTCCTTTTTTAAAAACACTTTCCCTTCTTTCATTTATATTTACAACTTAAAAACAGAATCTACCTTCAACAGGTTAGGACTCTGTTATCACCTTATCATATAACAATAACTTTTTTATTATTAATTTACATTTTCAATATAATTTAATTAACATTCATTTTAAATTATTTTGCTTATATTTAAAATCCATAATTAATATATTCTTATTTTATGTGTATTTTTTTACATAGATATACTCCCCTCGCTATTTTATTTTTTCACATATTTAATCACCTATTCATACTTTTATAAAATATTATTACAATTTTAAAATATACCTTCTCAAACAAGAGTTAATTACTGAATCCAAAGATTGAGGTAATTCATTAATTAATTAACACACGGAAATCACAGTCATTTATCTGTTAGCAGTTCTAAAACAATGCAAACTGAACACAAACCTGTGGATGCAGTACAAACGCCCTTTGATTTGTGTTCAAAACCCGACGCTCAAGAGCTTGTACCATCCATTCTTTTTTCTTTTCTTTCTATTGATTTGTGCACAAATGCTAACACTCAATGGATTGGCCGCAAACTTGGGCAATTGGTAATAGTGATAATTGTACATATTCATACAAAAAATAAATAAATAAAATAAGTAAAAAAATGTAAAAAATTTATATAAATATAAAAATAAAATATCTATATGTATATAAGAAGAAAAAGAAATAAATGAAATGAACATAATCAAACTAAGTAAAATAAATTATATGCGATATTTCGAATCCCTGAGCTCACTATATCCCCCACGCATGAGGGATATAGCTGCTTGAGTAAGGCACTTCGAGAAAGTCAATCTAAATAAATCATTCACACGCTTGGATTTGAGCGAAGTTGCCATTGTTTGCCAAACGTGTAGAGCCACCTTACCATCATTACTTGTTTTGAACTCACGAACGTGTACAATTCGACGTTTGTTTACCAAAAATGTTGGCATTAGGGATTTATAATAAACCATGGGATAAAAATCCCTTTCCAGAGTTTTAATGAATCTAACAGTGGACTATTATAAGTTACTGAAAGGATCTTTATAAAGTTATAATTATAAACAAAAGATAATTAGATTAATTATTTTTTATATGATTGTTTGAGAGTGGTTCAGTTTATTAACAATTTATACAATTTTGATTCTATTTTTTCTCAACTTTTATTCTTTAAAATTCTCCAACGTTTCGGCCCTCAGGCCATTCTCAAGGATGCCACCTACAAAAAGTTTTTTGTTTTTATATAACAATTACATTATTTCCTTCAACTACACACTGATTTCTTTGGCCCTACCTTCAATATTGATGTCATTGCTTTTTTAAATATTAAAATTACAGGCTAATTGTCCTTGTCACATCTTTAAAATAAATTAATCATTAAAATAATATCATGATAACTTCATAAAAAAAATCAAACCCTGGTTCTTGGAGTTAGTAGCACAATGCCTTACCACTAAGCTGCACCTTCCCCAAATATTTTTGTAGATAAATCTTTGAAAGAAAAAATCACTAAAATCGTCTTACATTGTAAAATTAGCTGTAACTAACAATCGATAATACTCACCACTTATTTCTTATCTTACCTTTATAACATAATTTATAGAACAATTTATATAAAGTATTGCTCCAATTACGACAACGTTACAATCTGTCAAGGAAATTGTAAGACCGACTAAACATAAACAGAGCATCTAGCATACCTGTTCCCTTACTCCAGGTAGGGCCTTTATAGTTTGGTTGTATTTCGAACAAAACTTCTTATCATTGAATATTTTAAAGGTAAGATAAGAAATGCTCAATCGAAGGCAATGACAGGTGTTTACCTATCTGTACAAATGGAGTTGAGCTTTGATGCTATATGTATATGTATATATATGTATATGTATTTCTCTCCTATCCAATCCTTACAATCCAAAAACTTTGTCACAAATAAAATCATCCATTATCACCTTAATGTTCCATATATAACTGATCTAACCCGAACCAGATATCAATCCTTCCATTATAAACTCCCTAACCACTCAAACCTATTGGTTTCTAACTTTGTTTCCTCTTTAATTTCTGGCAATTATAGAAAAGAAGATGGCCTCAAGACCAGAATGTAGAAATATTATTAGAGTGCTATAAATAGTTAGTTTCTCTACCTGCCTGTATCAAATAATTATGACCTTACATAAAATTTAATAGATGTATTTTTACGTAAAAGCAGTTGTAAATAGCAATTAATAAATACAGTTTTAATTATTTTAAAACAATTTTTATAGTCTTGAAGAAGTTTGTAGGGGGGTGCGGTCAGCAAAGAACAACATAAATAAACAAAACAATATTTATTTATTTTATGCCGACGTTTCGACCTGAGTTTCAGGTCTTCATCAGGGATAGTGGCGTGTAACGGGGGACGGGAAGATGTTAA
>NW_027111176.1:411255-413999 GCF_000696795.3 Halyomorpha halys | reverse complement strand
CCCGACAAACTTCTTCAAGCATTAATCTACGGTCAACTATATACATCTCAATTTTTATAGTCATTTCCTATATTTGTATCGCGACAATTGTTTGAGTATGGGGATATAAAATTTCTTAATGAACGAACTATCCAATCTATAAAAAATAAAATAAAATAAAAATTAAAAAAATTAAAAGGCACCAAATCACTTTCTTCTATCTTTTCCTCTCTTGAGTTCTCAATCCCATTTCTCAAGTTCATGAATAAGAGGGAATTCCCACGGTCACACGAGCCCGGGTATAATATAGGAACAAAGAAGCTGGGAAGACAATGCTCTGTTTGGACAGAAATTAGATTTGTGGAGTTGGGGGGGGGGGCACGACAGGTAGAATGCCAGGTAAAAGAGACCATGGATAATTAGCCTACGTGCGGTTTGCCCTTGTCTCAATATTGACGTGAAGGGTGAGGTACCCTGTTTTCCCTTAAGTGTTTCCCTAAACAGATAAACAAAGGGTCGCCTTTTTTATGTCGGCGGTGAGTTACTGTCAGTACAGGCTTAAATAACTTGGTCATTACTTTTTATCGTTTTGACCCATTTTACTCTCAAACTGACCCAGTTAATTTATGCAGGGAAAAAGCTTTTACTTGTATAGGTTTCTTTTTATTTTGAGATTTTTTTTTTTTTTTTAAAAAGGTTTGTCATTGTTTATATTCAAGTTCTTAAATTAATTTAACAAATATAAATAGTTGACCAAATAACTTCAAATAAGAGAAGATGGTCAGAGCTGCGGTCAAAAAAGAACAAATAGTTTTCAACTATTTAATGTCCAACGTTTCGCCCCACTTTGCAGGGCTTCTTCAGGGCTGTTCAAAGCGAAAGGTTAAATGATAAAAATTCATATAAATTTAATATGAATTTTGTTAATGACACAATCTTCCTTATTTAAATATATTAGTTTATTTCACAGACAACAACGTTTCGAGGTTATCTTTCATCTTTAGGTTGCTAGAAAACCAAATTCAACAAAATTTAAACATATGCTTACAACATTACTACCGTATCACATTATTCATTAAACTATTCATAAACTATTTACCTGATTAAATATTTTATATATAATGTATAAATAATCCCTTAATTTGTCATTACATACTAATATTGAAAAATATTATTGTAAATTAATAAAAAAAAATTTATAATAACAACTATTATAAATTTTTTTAAAGAAAATAATTACCTTCCTGAACGTTATCATTCATTAAGATAACAACCAAATAGACTGTAACAATAATCTCCTACCTCTATTACCACAAAGATGAACGATCTAACTAAATTTAAAACTTTTTATATAATAACAAACAACAAAGATTAAAATAAATCTAAATTCTATAAAAATACACAAAACTAAAATGTTAATTTATTTATAATGTATGCATAAAGTTTTAATATCTTGTTAAAAATTGATTGCTTTGTCAATGTTTTTAGTAATATATACTGGATTCTATTACTTTTCTATTCTCACTATGCTAATTAAAGCTAATGCTAATATAAATTTGTTTAACCTATCACTTTGAACAGGCCTGATGAAGCCAAGCAAAGTGGGGCAAAACGTCGGACATTAAGTAGTTTGTAATAAGTTAATACTCACACTGTAATTCAGATGTAAGCCACTCACTATTTTTCATTGTCTACAATTTGTATATTCAATTTATTTATTTTTTCAATTTTTTAGACACTACTTGCATATCTTATATTATACATATCTTCTTACCTACATGATATTATATTTCATCTGTCAATGTTTTCAATCTACTACCATCCAATTCCACAAATATCAATCAATTAAAAAATTTTTTTACTATTCAATTATCAGTTATCAATTTTTTATCATTTAGGATTTAATTCAATATTTTGTATAATTCTAAATTTGTTTGTATACTATTCCTTTTCAATTGTATGTTACTTTAAATGTTGTTGTTATCTCTTTTGTTCTATAGACCTGATGAAGACCTGAAACTCAGGTCGAAACGTCGGCATAAAATAAATAAATATAGTTTTGTTTACTTATGTTGTTTGCTGACCGCACCCTCCGACAAACTTCTCCAATCATTAATCTACGGTCAACTATCTACACCTCAAAACAAAATTATGTGAGAATACGATAAAAAAGAATATAATCCTTCATACCTTAATTAAGGTACCAAAATAGTAAAAGAAAACTATTTATTGTTAATTAACGTTTCGCCCCACTCTACGAGGCTTCGTCAGTGCTGTCTCATTGAAGCAAGGATGACAACTGAGTTGTCGGGAGTTGTTATCCTTACAATAAAATAAAATTATATAAGAATACGATAAAAATAAAGATCTAAGTATACCTAAATAAATAATTGTAGGAAGATAATCCTTCTGGCGGTAATATTAGAAAACGACATTTAGTATTAACCAACGTTTTGGTCCACTTCTTCAGGGCTGATATTGATGTTGCAGGTTTGAGACCTGGAATATCTTCCTACAAACTACTTCATACGGTCACCTTTTTCCAATACTAAACCAATTTATGTCCTAACATAAAGCATAGGTTTAAAATGTTAATTGTCTCCATTCTCGTTCTCATATTTATTACATTATTCTTTTCCCATTCTCCATATCCTACCTTTTTGTTGTTATCTCTTTTGTTCTATAGCCCTGAAACTCAGGTCGAAACGTCGGCATAAAATAAATAAATATGGTTTTGTTTATTTATGTTGTTCTTTGCTGACCGC
>NW_027111176.1:396900-410336 GCF_000696795.3 Halyomorpha halys | reverse complement strand
GGCATGTTGTAATAAATTACTTAAATCAAAACTGAAGTAAACAATAACATGAGGGTCTGGAAGGAAGGTTATAAACATAAAGGCTTATAAAACAAGTTGCTAAGAAAATCCACTAGGGGCACTTATGCATTTAACGTTTAACATGACTTCAAATAGGGCTGCTCACAATGCTATACTCATAACATTTAACATGGTAAAACATTTTACATTTAACACAACATCATGAATACCCCTATTATATCGTATAGCCGTAAATTAAAAATTTTATTTAAATAAAAATTAGAAGGCAGAGATGGGCAAAAA
The DNA here is from genome assembly GCF_000696795.3 of Halyomorpha halys. NCBI lineage: Eukaryota > Metazoa > Arthropoda > Insecta > Hemiptera > Pentatomidae > Halyomorpha > Halyomorpha halys. Next base: position 410,033 of record NW_027111176.1, on the reverse strand, counting down.
TTAGCTATTGCTAAAGTTGCCATGGATACGAACCTTATTCATGAATGAACCATTATATAAATATATCGTATCCATGACAACTTTAGATATTAGTTTCTTAGTTACCCAACTCTAGTTAACCACTGTCTTTCTAATGGCGGATCAACCCCCATTTCATAAAGTATATATTATGAATTAACTAAGTAATTATGAATTAACAAGCCGTCTGTCTTTCAACTAAGAAAAATAATTAAATAAAATTCTCAACAAAGTGCTCTGAAATAGCAACAATAACAAGTAATATTTTTTATGAATCGGTGTGTAATAGCGGAAAGACAAAAAAAAAATTAGATAATCCACAGATATCTCTGAACTAAAAAATATAATAGAAAAATATATTTTACTCAAATTAAAAAAAAAACTCATAACATAATTGTTTTAAAAATTAACAGCGGGAAAACCTCCATTTTACTAATTATACAACAGTTCATTTAATTGTACTACTGGTTGCTCGAATTGTATTAATGTAATTTACATATATTATGTACTTCTAATTGTATTATTTTTTCAAATTTGGTGTAAACAGGAAAAAAAAAATTAATTTAAATTTGTACATTAAATTCATCCACAAAGACCTTAACATCCCATTCGTTGCAGATTTGACCCAGAACAGATATGCGTCTTTTCATTCCAAAATCCTTAACCATCCTAACTCATTAATTCTTAATCTTTCATCCTTAACTGCGTCTGAAAAGAAGATGGCCACGAGACCTTCTAATTTAAATTAATCTTTGAAGTACTACCGATGGGTGGTTCCTTCCCAAGATTTTCAAGTGTATATAAAACATACAACATACTTACTTATTGTATTATTTTGCACAGTTGTAAATTACATTAAATAAATAAATAAATAAAAAAATGTGTACTTCTATGTAAATTGTACTGAATTTTTATTCCGCCTTTGAGAGAACCACATACAATTGTCCATGAGTAATTTTTGTTTCCTTCCATGTTACATATAAAACGACGTTTTCAAAAATCGAAGCGCAAGACTGATTCTTGTGAATAGCTCCCTTAAGTAAGCCCAGATGAAGCCTTGCAAAATGGGGCGAAACGTTAAATAGTTTTATTACTATTTGAGTTCTTCAGACAGCACCTGGACCATATTCCTTTTATATGTTTCACACGGCCAATTAACGATCTTCCAGTAAAACTTAATTTTTTGAAATTTTCGCTCTAGCATGGTAAGTAAAAGTTGTGCGATATTGTACACAGATTGTAATTTTTGCTATTTATGTGTTTTTCAGTGAAGTAAACTGACTGATCAATTTCACTCATTAATCGAAATCTTAAATAGTTATCTGCAGTAAAAAATACCTAAACACTTTGAAATCATTGAAGTTTCATAATTGCAGACAACTGAAAAAGTAAAAAAATTGTTATCATAAAGATAATCACACAAGACTGAAAAGACAAAAACTGCACGTCGATTCCGACTATTACAGCACTTACTAAACAAAGTCTAAACTTCCAACACAATACAAAATATTGATCTACATGACAATAATAAGGCCAATCTGGACATATGGAGTTGAGCTTTGGGGCTCCATTAAACCTTCGAATTCCTCTCGTATCCAATCCTTACAACCCAAAATCCTTCGTAAAATCCTCAATGCTTCTTACTATGTAACCGATCTAGCCCGAACCAGACATCACTCCTTCCATTATAAACTCCCTAGTTTCTAACCTTGTATCCTCTTCCATTTCTGACAGTCCTCCGAGGCGAATGAAAAGAAGATGGCCACGAGATCTGCTAATGTAAAATGTCATTACAGTGCTACTAATGGCTAGTTTCTCTACACGCTTGTAACACTCCATTTTAACTAAGATCAAATTTACTGAATATACTATATAATATACAGTTGTAAATGTCAATAAAGATATTAAAAAAAAAAAATTAATCTACCAATGGACTTGAAAACAAAATAAAGAAACAATCAAATTAAGAGATGTGATATAAGATAAGGGAGCATTGGTTATGAATATGGAAGAGAACTGGAAGCTGATTCATTAGGCAAATTGTGTGGCCTTTGTGACAAGATGGCATTCCATTAATCATTGAAATAGGCCTTCGAAATTCCTCTTACCTATCTGGCGTTCTGCAAACCATGCGGAAGCGTTGTCTGCATGCAGGCATTGAAAGAGAAGCCAGATGGACTCCAGTAGTTTACTACCAGAACTCCAATACTTCCCTATTGCTATATTTTAGAATGAACAGAATTAAAAGTTAGGTTGTATTTATTTAAAATTAAACATTTTAATTAATAATTTATTTATTTGTTTATAGGGCAACCACCGTACAAATAGAGTTAGCTTGTGACATATATAAAATAAATAATAAATTTAGTAATTTTACAAAAATGGTGAGTTAAAGATCGTTTATGTAAACTGATAAAAAAAAAAAATACCAAACCTGGGCTATATACATTCATTAGAATTAAAAAATAAAAGAAAAACTATACCTCCTATTAGGTTGATAGGTCTAAGAAAAAGGTTCTGTGTCACATATACAAATAAAAGTTTAAGATCTAATCCTGAAAGTGCAGACAGAAATTCATACAACTGATTTTGGATAATATTGCTTCGTACCAGCATGTATCGGATTCGGTTCTCTTTATAGGAGGGATAATTTGTCAAATAAATGTGAGAGATCTTGGATAGATAAAGAAAATTTGTCTCAAAGATGAAGACTTCTTGTTATTACGAGAATCGACCAAGTGGTACGGTAGGGTCTTCATGAAAACGGATGCTCCTCAAAGCTACCTAAAGATCAGTTGTCCTATAACTCACTTGAGAATAATTGCCCAACTACGACTCTCCGGTAAATATGCAATTACTCTAAATGTCGATCCACACAAATATATTTTAGACCCACAGAAGCTTTGTCCATCAATTCAACCGTACGAAAAATTATTTGAATCAGATTTGAAAAAAAAAAGAAAAAGAATATGAACTTTTTGGGCAGATTCTGTCTTAAAATTAAAATATTTTAGTTGAAAAAAAATACGATAAAAAAAGTTTTTTTTTTTTTTGTTTATCAAAACCTAACAGTCACTACCAGGAATCCCAACTATTAAATAACTTTTATGAAATTCTACAAATGAAAATTCGTTGAATAATATCAGATATTCGTTTCTTCTATATACGAAGTATAAATTAAAAAAGATATCTGAGGTTGAACATCGTTTAATATCGTAATTATTTGTTATTCTGGGATTAAAAAAAAAAACAATACATCGCTTCTTTGCTTTTATGTTTGCGCTTATATTATGCGATCAAAAGGTTTTTTTTATTTTATGTTTGTCGTATTCCGTTGGATGTATCAATGACTAAAATTAATCTGTGACAGCCCTACTTGCTTTGGGAGAGTCTGTTGGGCGATAGTAAATATAACAGCTTGTGATGGAACGGCCCTGGAGGATTGTTTTCATTTTTTGACAAAATTGAACATTTACATGTATATTTATTTTAATGATTTTGCAATATGCTTTTGAATATGCTTCAAATACCCTTACTTCAAAGAGATACAAATCGATTGACATATAATACAGTGAAGTCTCACTTATACGAAACTCACTTATACGAAACATTCAGTTATGCGAAGAATTTCTCAATCCCCTGCGAAAACCCCTGAATTATGTGTATGCTATTATCCATTTTAGTTATACGAAACATTCAGTTATACGAAGGAAAGATTGGACCTGCTTTATTAGTAAATTTTATTCAGTTCTACGATTTTTTTTTTCTTCCGAGGCAAGACAAAGGACGAAAATACCTTGAAAAACGAAACAGTAAACAAATTTTTTCCGCGAATAACATCCAAGCTCAATGAATCTTTATGTTTATATTCTATTCCCTAATTTATAATAATAAGCTCGGACGATTCCGATTCAGATAACGAAGATCCTTTGCCTCTTCCATTCTTGCAGAAGCGCTTGAAGCATTTGAAGATGTAAAACGTTTCATATATGCGAAAGAAATTACCGAGAAGAAATCTAACACCTTAACAGAATGCGAAAGAATGATGTATTCAGCCAAAAGCAACATAACACAATTTTTTTGTCAAAAATTAAAAAATTCGGATTAAAGATCAATTAAATTTTTATACAATAAATAATTTTTTTTTTCACTTTACTTTGTTTTTCTTTCAACTGTATACAACATACGTATATGTACCTACTAATTAAGAGAAAAAATTCTCAAAAATATACATACATAATATGTATTGCGTATTCACTTATACGAAGAATTTTTGGTACCCCTTCATATTCGTATAACTGAGACTTCACAGTAACCATGAAAACAATGTTTACTTTCTGAGCTCCACTTATTTTTTTTTTTCAAATAACTTTATGAAAAGAAGGTGGCCACGAGACCAGCTAATGTAAAATGTCATTAGAGTGCTACCAATGGATAGTTTCTCTACACGCCAGTAACACTCCAATTTAACTTAGATCAGATTTACTAAATGTATTATAATGTACAGTTGTAAATAACAAAAATAAATATTAAAAAAATAAAATAAAATAACTTTTTTTGACCGGATAAATCGGAGTAGCCTATAACCTTACCGGGAAAATCCTGAACATTTAGCAAAAATGGGGCCTTTTGCTAAATGTTGAAGATTTTCACAATGAGATGGCGGTACGGTAGTGCATAAAGTTAACATTGATTTTTTTATATTACATTGAATCCATACAGTTGTTCGAATTAATGTTAATTTTTAAAGAGTATTATCTAACAATTTATTAGTCTAGATCTGTAATCAAAACATTATCACACCTGGGCCCTGTTTCATAATAATGTACTAACTAATACTATTAGTCTTGGCGATTTAACTTAATACAATTACACTGACTTGTATAATAGTAACTTATGCTTTAGTACTTCTTAACTCTGTAATATTACTAATAGTCCTACTAGTACAAGAGCCCAAGAGAAAGAAAAAGGCAGTTATCTCATCCCAATGAAAACTATGTATAATTAATAGTAAAAACTGATAAGTCTGCCAAGTATAGGTAGGGGGAATAAAAAATGGTGGCTGTTTCAAAGCGATAACAAAAACTATTTTTTCATTCGGAGCTCTATATCATAAAAATTAGGAACAACACAAGAAAACCCAAGAGAACGTTATCCATACTGTAATAGAGTTATTCATGCTAAATAGTTTTCGAGATATAGCTTTTTAAAAAGCAACATTTCATAAAAATGTTGTATGGGACTTACTGAAAGATCAGTAGGTAGTGAATTTATTTTGAAAAATTTATATCTCAAAAACCATTTAACGTACAGATGTTTATTAGCACTCAAATTAAAGCTAGTTTAATGAGCTATAAAGTAGTTTATGATGTTTATCATCGTAAGAGTAGTAGTTTTCATTTGTAAATTTATATTCATATGTGAATATCATAAAAACTACTTCCCCTATATAAGTGTCATGAACTATTTTATAGTAAGTTAAATTTCCTTTATTTTGAGAGTTGGCAGACATATGTGCGTCTTGGATCTAGATATATATTTTTTTCAAAAATCCAACATTTTATACGAACACCTAGAAATTAACATTTTGTGAGTTTATTGTGTCTAACTAAAAACTACTACTCCTACAAAGATAAAGATAATTAACCATTTTGTAGTAAATGTATCTAGCTTTAATTTGAGCGCTAGCAGACATCAGTACGTCTAATCGTTTCTGAAATAAAGTTTTTCATAAATGAAACTTATTGTCCGAACAACTATAAATCAATTTATTTTTGCAAATATTATGAAAACTACTATTCCTACGAAGGTAAAAGTCATTAACTACTTAATAGTACATTCAACTAGCTTTAATTTGAGTGCTAATAGACACCTGTACGTCACATAGTTCCTGAGATATAGATTTCTCAAAATAAATTAACTGACTACTAATCTTTCAGTAGATTTTTAAGAAATTTTGCTTTTTAAAAGGCTATATCTCAAGAACTATTGGACGTAAATAGCTGTTTTAGGGCTAATATTTCAGCAAATTTACTCTTCTTTCAATAATGTTCTCTTAGATTTTCTAGTGTTGTTGGAAGCTTTTATGATATAGAGCTCCGAATGAAAAATTAATGTTTTTTTACGGTTTTTTAACAGCCATCATTTTTTATTCCCCCTACCTATACTTGGCAGACTCATCTATTTTGACTAGTAATTATACATAGGTTTCATTAAAGTAATCAAAAATTGGAGTGAGATAACTGCCTTTTTTTCTTCCCGGCTCTTGTATTATACCTATTATGAAAAAATATAACTGTTAGCGTAATTAGCACGTTGTTTCTTTACTTGTATTTTGAACCAATACTATTAGCTCTCATTATGTAACAGGGCGTTGGTTGTATTTATTAGTAACTAGTTTCTAGTCCACCTACATATACTTCATTATATTGTAATGATTGTTATTATTCATATACATTTTAAAAACATAACAATTGTGTTGAAATATTGTCAATTTTATAATATTCGTATATTTGTCTTCAATTTAGTCCTGACGAAGCCCTGCAAAGTGGGTCGAAACGTAGGTTTACAATAAATAGTTTTCTTCTACTATTTTGGTACCTTAATTGACCGCTATCTGGACTATCTTCCATATACTTGATATGGTTAACTATCTTCTTCCAACATACTTTTTTTTTTTTTTATTATTTATTTATTGTAATTTACAACTGTACAAAATAATACAACAGGTAAATATGTAGTATGTTTCATATACACTTGAAAATCTTGGGAAGGAACCACCCATTGGTGGTACTTCAAACATTAATTTAAATTAGAAGGTCCCGTGGTCATCTTCTTTTCAGACGCCTCGGAGGGTTATCAGGGATTGTTAAGGATGAAAGATTAAGAATTAATGGGTTAGGATGGTTAAGGAGTTTGGAATAAAAAGACGCATATCTGTTTTGGGTCAAATCTGCAACGAATGGGATGTTAAGGTCTTTATGAATGAGTTTATTTGTGACGTAATAAGGAGCATCAACGATTTTACGTAGGATTTTGGATTGTAACGATTGGATGCGGGAAGAATTTGATGGTTTGGTGGAGCGCCAGAGCTCAATTCCATATGTCCAAATTGGTCTGATTATTGTAGTGTATACTAATTTTTTGTAATGAATGGGAAGTTTAGAGCGTTTGTCAAGTAAGTGTTGTAGCAATCGGAATCTACGAGCAGTTTCTTGTCGTTTCAGTCTTGTGTGTGGATTCCAAGTAAGTCTCTTGTCAAGATGGAGTCCTAAGTATCGCCAACATACTTAGTTTACTTTTATTTAATGTTATCTCTTCTCTTAGCCTTGATGCTTCAACGTATTGCGATCTCAATTAAATATTTTATAATTCAAACAATACGACCGTAAGTAGGCCGAAGGAGACGTGGAGATGGCATATGGCAGATTAGAACAGCTCCTGGCTATAATCGTATGGTGCATATTAGCCCCCCTGAAGCCCCCCCACCTACGTCATCCTGGGGGGTCCTCGAAATCTCTCCTTTCTTCTTCATCAATCACTGCTATGGCTGTCCGTCCTCCTTCCCAACTCTTCACCTTCTGGTTCCAATGGCAGGTCGTTCGTGTATAATGCACCATGTTATTATGCGGTTTTGGGTGGCGCCAACCAGCTGGAGATTTCACATTTCCAGCAAAATTATAACGCTTTTTTTTATTTTGTATTATTTTTTCTATAATAACACTGCGAATTTTCCCTTACTTAAGTTTAGCAGTTTGAGGGATAAGAGGTGTTCGCAAAAATGTGATATTTCTTGAGAAAATAAATGGTACTTATATCCACTAAATATTTATTTATTACTACAATATAATTTTGAACTGATTTAAAGATAAAGTATTATAAATACTTTTGATCCTATAGTTTCAATATATTTTATTAACTAAATATAAGAATATGGTCAGGGTTGCGGTCAAAAAAAGAACAAATAGTTTAAAACTATTTTAATGTCCGACGTTTCGCCCCACTTTGCAGGGCTTCATCAGGGCTGAAAGGATAAAAAAAACTGAGAATATTACAACAATAAGATACAATAAGGTAATTTAAGCTAGGATAAATATTATGTAAAAATAAATTGATAAGAAATTACATATAAATAAAAGGAAGGACGACATTAAATAGTATCAGTATATGTATAATCAGTCTTATTAGACATATTAGATTATTTAACGATATATGTCTCATATTATGCCTTCATTCCTTTTATTTATATGTAATTTCTTATCACTTTATTTTTACATAATATTTATACTAGATTTTGTTTTTTTTTAAATATTTATTTATTGCTATTTACAACTGTACATTATAATACATTTAGTAAATCCGATCTAAGTTAAATTGGAGTGTTACAGGCGTGTAGATAAACTACCCATTGGTAGCACTCTAATGACATTTTACATTAGCTGGTCTCGTGACCATCTTCTTTTCAGGCACCTCGGAGGATTGTCAGGAATGGAAGAGGATGCTAGATTAGAAACTAGGGGGTTTGAGTGGTTAGAGAGTTATCCTAGCTTAAGTTTCCTTATTGTATCTTATTGTTGTAATATTCTCAGTTTTTGGGGCGAAACGCTGGACATTAAAATAGTTTTAAGCTATTTCTTTTTTTTGACCGCAACCCTGACCATCTTCTTATATTTAATTCTTTACGGTCAACTATATATAAACATATATATTTTATTAACTGTTCGACGTTTCGGCTCTCAGGCCATTATCAAGAAGATAACAAAAACTTTTCATATTATTAACTTATAATTCACTTCACACATAACGCAGTAATATTTCTTCAAGCATAACTTATTATTAAAAAAGATGAATAAATTAAAAATGTTAGATATGAGATGAATAAAAATAAAAATATACGTTTGTTCGTTTATTCACTGCCATACCGTTCATCCGAATCTGTTGGGACTTTTTGCTCAGGATTTTCCCGGGAAGATTTTGACTTGCTCGATTTTTCCAGTAAGGAAACAGTTATGACCAAAATTAAGGATTTTTGACGCGTAGCTCAGAAAGTGTAATTTTATTTCATGCTTATTATATGCCAATCGATTCGTCTCGTTCAGAAGGATAAGAAGAAAATATCACTTCTTGGGAAAAAAACCTATATATATATATATATACCAGACTGTGTGTCGATAAGTACCTATAAAGGTTTGGTTATAATATTAATCAACTTCCATGAGGGAAAATTTCTTTCGTAACCGTAAACTGAACACGTTAATAACGATATTAGGGGTATTCATGACGTTGTGTTAAATGTAAAATGATTTGCCATGTTAAATGCTATAGTATAGTATTGTGAGCAGCCCTATTTAAAGTCATGTTGAATGCATAAGAGCTCCTGGCGGATTTTCTGAGCAACTTGCTTTATAACCTTTCCTTCCAAAAATGCATGTTATTGTTTAACTCTAAGTTTCGATTAAAGTAATTTATTCGAATGTAACACAGAATACATATTAAAAAATAAAAATATTAGATTATTATATATTTATAGCATAATTAGACTTATTGACCAGAAACTATAAAAGTAATATTTATATTTACTTAATAGGAAAATAAAATTAAAATCTGTACCGCTACATTCCATGAAGGGCCAAGTACTTCAGTACTTTATAGGAAGTACTGTTACTAGGCCAACGGTTGTGCAAGGAGGTGACTTGGTCAGAATCACGCTCGACCGCCAGATTTTTTTTACCCAATTTAAAAGGCTAGGAGGGCTCCAAGAACCCACAGGAGTTAACTCACGGCTGCAGTGTAACAGAAAACAATTTTCTGCCAACCGGATCCAAATCGGGTCGTTTGAGTTAATAGGTAATATATATTTTAATGTTTTAATTTTCGTAGACCTACTGACTGCCATACAGTATCCTTTGATAATGTTACTCTTACTTCTATAGAACCGATCCACTGCCTTGGACAAACGACTAGTTTGGAATCCTCAAATAAGACTGAAAAGACAGGAAACTGCATCTCGATTTCGATTATTACAGCACTTACTAGACTAAAGTTCCAATCCATTACAAAAGACTGATCTACATGACTGTAATAAGACCAATCTGGACATACGGAGTTGAGCTTTGGGGCTCAACCATCGAAATCCTCTCGTATCCAATCCTTGCAATCCAAGATCTTCCGTAAAAACCTGAATGCTCCTTACATTGCTACAAATAAAATCAGGTATACAGACCTAAATGTTCCATACGTAACCGATCCAGACCGAATTAGATAGCTTATAATCCTTTCATTATAAACTCCCTGATCACCAAAACCCTCTAGTTTCAACCATTGTTTCTTCTTCTAATCCTGACAATTCTCCGAGGCGGCTGAAAAGAAGATGGCCTCGAGAACTAATGTAGAAATTTTTTGGAGTGCTGCTAATGGGTAATTTCTATATCGCTCCATTTTGATCTTGTAAGTAGCAATAAATTAAAAAAATCTAAAATTTGTATACCTATTAACTATATTCATATCACTTCAATTGTTAGAGGGAGGAGGCACAAAATTACTTAATAGATAAATGTATCTAATTTTTTTTTATTTTTAGCTCATACTTTTCCCATAGGTATAATTCTGGGATTTGACATTGAAACATTGATCTACTGTTTTGATATCAATCCGAAGATTCTCCTGAATTTATTTGGTCAGGCTGTTTTTCTAGTCACCTTTAAATTATTTTTAATTAAGAAAATTTTTTTCTCGATCATTTAGTATTACGTTCTTACGTCCATTCTCTTATTGAATTTCTCCCAAGAGGGAACATTTCCCAGTTGAAAGGGCAGGGGTACTTTTTATTTATTGTTATTTACAACTATACACATATATACAACAAGTAAATTTGCTGTAGGTGACATAGTGACATGATACAAACATTTGGAGAATATACCCATTGATAGAACTCCAATAACATTTCTAGAGGAGAAGATCTCGAGGTCATCTTCTTTTCAGACGTCTAGGAGGATTATTAGGTAATGAAGGAGAAGCCAGGTTAGAAACAAGTGGATTTGGGTGGTTGGGAAGTTTATCATGGAAGGAATGGTATCGGGTTCTGGCCAAATCGAGAACATATGGGACATTTGAGGTCATGATGGATCACTTGATTTGTGACAAAGTAAGGAGCGTTATGGATTTTACGAAGGATTTTGGACTGTAAGGATTGGATTCGATAGGATTTTGATGGTTTAGTGGAGCCCCACAGCTCAACTCCGTATCTCCAAATAGGCCTTATAATAGTCATGCAGATCAGTCTTTTGTAATGGATTGGAAGTTTGGACCGTTTGTCTAGTAAATGTTGTAATAGTCGGAATCGACTAGCACTTTTCTGTCTTGTCAGTCGTTTGTCGAGATGTAGTCCTAAGTAACGGATCTGTTCGACAGGAATAAGTGGGGTATTATTAAAGGATACTGTTGGACAAGAGGTCATTGGTTTACGACGAAGGGTAAATGTGATTTGGTGGGATTTATTGGAATTAATTTTAAGGGATCTTTTCAAATTCATTTTTAAAAAGATTGTACAGTCTTGTTTAGAAGTAATTTTTCCCGCCTTTTTTGGAAGAGTGAAACTAAATAATTACAAAAATGATATTTGAACAGAGCGTGAAAATTAATACAGTAATAAAACTTTTTAATGTAATTAATAAGAAAGATTTGTTTTCCAAGATTGCATTATTACCTACATGTATATATCGTATAGATCATTACATATACATAATGTAAGTTCCATGGAAACCATTTTATTCAAGCAGGACTTGAGTGTGTGTGTGTGTGTGTGTAGCGAACGCGGACGTGGCCTGTAACACGAAGCTCATTAGCGCGCGATAGCTTGCCGTGAGCAGTCGGGAACGACACTTGCCGAACCACGATTTTAATCTCGATAGTAATCACACGTTCCGCAATCGATATAAACCATTGCACCGCCTTTAGATGTCAGGCCGGGAGGATAAGTAGCCATTTGGTTAAACACTGTATATCAAGCTTTTTTTTATTTCCCGCCCTTGCTGCGGCTAACAAGATCGAAAGGGGAAATAAGAGATTACCCCAGCACGCGAGATTGGATTGGATGTTTTATTTTATACTTCGTAACTCTTTAACTGTAGTAGTAAGTATTCTCTAGGATAATTATTAACTTAAAATTTCAATTTACAAATATTACAGTAAAATGAATATACATCAAACACCCAGAGGGAATATGATTTTGTCGGTTAAACGAATGTATCCGTCAAAAAAGGGCTGAAATAAAAGGGACTAAAAATTAAGTTAGAGAATTGTTAACATATTGTCTGAAAAAAAAAATGGTACGATATTTATAAATATATAAAATATTTGAAAGGAATATGGTCCGGGTGCGGTCAAAAAAACTCAAATAGTAGAAATATACTATTTTAATGAGCCAACGTTTCGCCCCACGTTGCAGGGCTTCTTCAGGGCTATTTTGACGGCAGTCAAAACAAAAATGACCATTTTGTGTCACAACAAAGTGTCATTTTTGTTTTGATTGCCGTCAAAATAGCCCTGAAGAAGCCCTGCAACGTGGGGCGAAACGTTGGCTCATTAAAATAGTATATTTCTACTATTTGAGTTGTTTTGACCGCTCCCGGACCATATTCCTTTCATCTCTACACACGGTCAATCAATAATCTTCCAATATAAAATATCTGTTTTACACTATTATGCTCTGGAAGAAAAGCTATAAAATTAGATTTCTTGCGCCATCAAGCTGCTAGAATAAAACTTTGATTGAATTATTCACAAATTTTAATAGTTTTCTAACACACAATGAGCCATATTTTAGTTAAAAAATTATTAATAATGAGAAGATAGTTCTTAGACCGTGTATAAAAGTTTCGGATAGAATTTCAAGCCTTTATCAGGGCTAAAAAAAAACAAAAAACAGACAACAACCATAATGAATAAAATGAATTACATTGATTAAAAAATAACTAATAATATAGATCCATAAATAGTGTTGAAAGAAAGTGTATAGGATAAGTATAATAAGAAGATAAAGGCTATATGATAATACTCGTAGGTAATATTAAAATTAAGAAAGAGTAAATATCATGAAAAAATAATAATAAAAAAAA
>NW_027111176.1:392880-395032 GCF_000696795.3 Halyomorpha halys | reverse complement strand
TTATCTTTATATATTTGAAACTTTTTTTTTTTGTAATTAGTTATATTTTAATTAGTATCTTTTTCTTTTTTGTATTTTAAGATTTTTATATTTTGTATATTCCCTGTGTTAATTATTTTTATTGTCTTATATTTACGTTTTGTTCTCTATTTTACTTACAAAGCCAACCCTCTCTGTAGTATTAGTAATATTTTTTTTTAATATTTTGTTAATTAAAAATTATATTATTATCTGTAATTAAATACATCATCCATATATATTTTTTTAAATACATGTATATATAGTTGACCGTAAAGATTTAAATATAAGATGGTCAGGGTCGCGGTCAAAAAAGAAGAACAAATAGTTTAAAACTATTTTAATGTTCGACGTTTCGCCCCACTTTGCAGGGCTTCATCAGAGCTGTTCAAAGCGAACGGTTCCCTTGTTGTTGTTGAACTGCTTTCGCTTTGAACATCCTTGATGAAGCACTGCAAAGTGGGGCGAAACGTTAAATAGTTAATTAATAATATTTTAGGTAGTATTTTTCTTTTCTTTTATATATATATATATACACACTAGAGTTTTTCTATTTTCTAATGTTTTGTATCTTATTTATTTATTAATTATTTTTATTATCTTGTATTTACATTTTATTTACTATTTTACTTATAACTCCAACCCTCTCCCTCTCTATATTATTAGTGATATTTTTTTTTTATTTTGTTAATTGCAAAGTTTAATAATATCTGTAATTTATGGTGTAGAGATGAAACAGACGAATATAGGTAGACAGACTGAAAATAGGCGAAGAAAGAAGAAAATAAAATGTAAACTGCACATACACTTAAACTAGTTTAGATAGACACTGTCTAATACAAAGAGGTTGCCACTGGAGTAGGTAGCAATTACCTCTCCTAGTAACAACTTATTTAAAGAATCTTACACTATTGAAATACATTTACAGAGTGCAGGATTTAAGGTGGGCAGTAGTAAAATGATGGAAATATACAGATAATTAAGGTGAGTTTGGTATTTAGTAAATTGAGGTAATATAGATTATCGTTGTGTTACAGTTGCCATGGTGAAATAAAAACACTGGCTAGATCTGCGTAGACAGGAGGTGTTATGGTTGTCATGAGAAATACAAAACAAAATATCGTTCTGACGAGTTGGTTTTGTTTTTGTGAAGGCGACAGTTTGATTTTGGAACACGTTACGATTGTTCAATGTGAAGTGGTAATAGTTTAAAGGCCCTCTGTCTTTACTGTTTGAACCGGAATAGCACCATGTGAGAAATGTTATCGTATGTATTTTGTTTTGTTTTTCAAAATTATGGTGTTCTACTTCAATGGACGGTCATTAACACTAGAAGTGGGGATATAGTGCAGTGACGTTTCTTCAGCATGTCCTGGATAACAGAATAATAATAAAAATACAGTTATTAAGGTTAAGCATTTAAGTTAAGGTTAAGTCAACCTATAAGTTTTAATTGTTTTATTAATTGATAAGAATTCTTTTTTTTCGTTTTTCATACTCTATATTTCTTCTTGTTATTAAACTTATGTACATATAGTTCTGCTGTTCTTTCTCTGCTTTCAACTTGTTAATTTACTTTCTTTTTTTTTTTTTTGTTGTTCACGGTCAATATTATGATAATAACTGGTGGGTAGGTAATACTTCTAGGTTTTCTGTTATCTACATGTAAATGTATTCGCCAGTGGTCATAATTCAACAATTGTTTATATAGTGGTATATTTTAGCTATATTGTGGGCATAATGCTTCGGGGTTTTCGTTATTTCCAAAAAAAAAAAATAACGTGGCGCCTAAGGAGTAATTCTTTATTGTTTTATCTTTTTTTCCTTTTGCGATTATATTTTTTTTTATTATTATTATTATTTTCCTTTAACTCACCCTTTTTTCCGCTGAGCGTGAGCAACTATAAACGATACACATATAGCTAATGATAAATCAAAATTTGCGGTTACAGTTGGTATAATATAGAATTTGTATATTTTCAATACATGATCAATCATAAATGAACAAAAAAAAGAATGAATTGTATTTTATTTATACAAAAAGTGGTCTGAACAGACATTTGGTGAAAATCACGCTCGATTTTTACTAAGGGTACTGACTTTATGAGTCCGAAAAAAAAAAAAAAAAAAAAAA
>NW_027111176.1:389248-391100 GCF_000696795.3 Halyomorpha halys | reverse complement strand
AAGTTTTTCAAAACTCAAACTTATTGTCCGAACAATTATAAATCAATTTATTTTAGCAAATATCCTAAAAATTACTACTCCTACGAAGGTAAGTTAAATTTATTGATAGATATTACAATCTGACACACAGCTGTTGGGCAATAGGTAATAGGGATCAAATGATCACATTCGTACTAAAATAAAATAAGACTGAAAAATAAATAAATAAATGAAAGAAAAAAAGAGTACATAAAAATAAATAAAATCTCTCTTAAAATATATACAAACAGAAGGATAAACAAAATGAATATAATCAAACTATGTGTATGAAAAAATTAAATAATTTATTTTTATTTATCCTTCTGATTGTATATATAAAGAGATTTTATTTATTTGTTTGTACTTTTTTTTTCATTATTTATTTATTTTTATTCTTATTTTAGTACGAATGTGATCACTCATCACTATCACCTATTGCCCAACAACATTGTGGCAAATTGTTATATCTATCAATAAATAAAAAAAATTCGGAGCACCATATGATTAAAATTATCAATAACACTACCAAACTTAGTGATAACGTCATTTAAATTAGAATTAAATTAAATATAAATTGAAAAATCAGTATTTTATTACATTAACCATGAGACGTACAGATGTAAATTAGCTAATTTAATGTACAATTAAGTAATTTATAACGTTTATCTTCTTAGGGGTTGTAGTTTTTATGACATTTGCATGTGAATATGAATTTTTGTCTAAGCCTTCAGACATTGCAAACCATCAAACACCTGATAAAAAGCTAATCGGAATTGTTTTTACACCATGAACACATCCTACTTAAAAGGAATTTCAATTTGATACTGGTCATAACCATTTAGTTACGTAAGGGCAATTTGATAATATCAGATAAGTGTTGATGCAAATCAAATACTTCGCGTAATATGATCGATGGTTAAGTTTGAACATCATTAACTCTTGAACGTCTGAATTGAAATCGATATGTGGCAACGTTCCGATTGTGACATTTTGATTCAGCCCTTCGCTAATTTTCCACTCACTTATTTGAAATAATATGAATTAATATCATAACTATATAAGAGTGGTTGCTATATATTTGTTATTTACAATTTGAATTTCGGAAGACTATTACTGCACTAACTATACAAACGGTCTAAACTAAGACTGATCTACATGACTATAATAACGCCTATCTGGACATACGGAGTTGAGCTTTAGGGCTTCACTAAACCTCCGAATTCGTCCCATATCCAATTCTTACGATCCAAAATCCTTCGAGAAATCCTCAATGCTTTTATTTTGTCACAAATATAATCATCCATAAAGAAGTTAATGTTTCATTTGGAACCCATCTAGATATCAATCCTTCCATTATAAACTCCCTAACCACCCAAACCCACTACTTTCTAACCTTGCTTCTTCTTCCATTCCTGACAATCCTCTGAGGTGATATGACCATACATCAAATTTACTAGATGTATCATTATGTAGTTTTAAATGTCAACAAAGATATAATAAAAAAAAAACAAACAGAATTTTGGAATCACAGATCACCTTAAATATTCTCTAAACTAACAATATTTTGTTTTAGATGACTATTTTTAATATTTCAACAATTTATATTTAATATTTTCTCTTATAATATATTTTTATTAAATGTTCGAGAGTGGTCAACTATAATTAAGAGAAAATTCTTAATATGCTGAGGTAAAAAAATTTCCAATTAGAACTACTATAGTAAAATTAAATACTAATAGAAATACTATTTGTACGAGGGTTCAGGATTTACCCCATATTAATGTACTTGTTTCATACAATGCCGAAACGTCGTATAAAGTATAGAAAATATATA
>NW_027111176.1:382081-389128 GCF_000696795.3 Halyomorpha halys | reverse complement strand
CTTTGTAGAGTTTAGACTTTTTTAAAAAAAAGTCTTTACATTACATTACATTTTCATATAATGTTGCTTTTTAAAAAGTTATATCTCCAAAACTATTAAACGTAAATAGATCTATTAGGGCTTACATTTTAGCAAATTTACTCTACTTTAAATGATGCCCCCTTATAGTCCAAGAGCCCAAGAGGAGAAAAAAGGCAGTTATCTCACCCCAATTTTTGATTACTTTAATCTGCTATGTATAGGTAGGGGAATGAATAATGGCGGCTGTTTCAAAATATTAAAAAAAACATTAATTTTTCATTCTGAGGTCTATATCTTAAAAAGTAGAAACAACACAAGAAAATCTAAGAGAACGTAATTTAAAGATGAGCAAATTTTCTAAAATATGAGCCCTAAAAGAGTTATTTACGTTAAATAGTTTTCGAGATATAGCTTTTTAAAAAGCAAAATGTCTTTAAAATGTTGTATGGGACCTACTGAAAGATCAGTAGTTAGTGAATTTATTTTGAAAAATGAATATATCTCAAAAAACATTTGACGTACAGATGTCTATTAGCACTCAAATTAAAGCTAGATTAATGACCTATAATGTAGTTTATGATGGTTATCTTCGTAGGAGTAACAGTTTTCATGAAATTTGCTAATATCAATTGATTTATAGTTGTTCGGACAAATTTTTATTTGCCAAACTTACATTCATATGTGAATATCATAACACTACTACCATCATAAGTGTCATAAACTACTTTATAGTAAGTTAAATTTCCTTTATTTTGAGTGTTGGCAGACATATGTGTGTCTTATGGATCTAGAGATATATTTTTTCAAAAATCCAACATTTTATACGAACAACTAGAAATTAACATTTTGTTAGTTTATTTTATTTCAACTATCATAAAAACTACTACTCCTTCAAAGATAAATATAATTAACCATTTTGTAATAAATTTAACTAGCTTTAATTTGAGCGCTGGTAGACATCTTTACGTCTAATGGTTTCTGAAATAAAGTTTTTCATAAATCACACTTATTGTTTGAACAACTATAAATCAATTTATTTTGGCAAATATTATGAAAAGTACTATTCCTACGAAGGTAAAGGTAATTAACTTCTTTATAGTCCATTATTCTAGCTTTAATTTGAATGCTAATAGATATCTGTACGTCACATAATTCCTGAGATATAGATTTTTCAAAATAAATTAACTAACTACTTATCTTTCTGTAGATTCTTAAGAAATTTTGCTTTTTAAAAAGCTATATCTCGAGAACTATCGAACATAAATAGCTCTTTTAGGGCTAATATTTCAGAAAATTTACTCTTCTTTAAATAATGTACTCTTAGATTTTCTAGTATTGTTGGAAGTTTTTAAGATATAGAGCTCCGAATGAATAATCAATGATTTTTTAAGGTTTTGAAACAACCAATATTTTTTATTCCCCCTACCTATACTTGGCAGACTCATCAGTTTTGCCTAGTAATTATACATAGATTTCATTAAAATAATTAAAAATTGGGGTGAGATAACTGCCTTTTTTTCTTCCTGGCTCTTGTACTATTAGATTTTCAATTGTTGGAATTTGTAAAGATATAGAGCTCCAAAGAAGAAATTAATTATTTTTAAGGTTTTGAAACAGCCACCATTTTTGATTCCCCCTACCTATACTTGGCAGACTCATCAGTTTTGCCTAGTAATTATACATAGATTTCATTAAAATAATTAAAAATTGGGGTAGATAACTGCCTTTTTTTCTTCCTGGCTCTTGTACTATTAGATTTTCAATTGTTGGAATTTGTAAAGATATAGAGCTCTGAATAAATAATTAATTATTTTTAAGGTTTTGAAACAGCCGGCATTTTTTATTCCCCCTACCTATACTTGGCAGACTCATCAATTTTGACTAGTAATTATACCTAGTTTTCATTAAAGTAATCAAAAATTGGGGTGAGATAACTGCCTATTTTTCTTCCTGGCTCTTGTACTATGAGATTTTCTATTGTTGGAAGTTATAAAGATATAGAGCTCCGAATAAATAATTAATTATTTTTAAGGTTTTGAAACAGCCGCCATTTTTTATTCCTCCTACCTATACTTGGCAGACTCATCAGTTTTGACTAGTAATTATACATAGTTTTTATTGAAGTAATAAAATATTAGGATATAAACGATGGACAGTCCTCCTGAACTATTATCAACTCTGCCAGGAACCTGTTCCAGTTACTATGACTTTTCGTTTGCCACAGGTTTAAAGCAAGCATTATAAACAAATCAGCGAATGATTAGTAGATAGCCTGACCAGCGACATAGCGCCTGAAGTAATGAGAGAAGACAAGAGGTCGGGATTGGACTATCAGATGCCTCCTGACTCCAAGAAGACAAGCCCCCCCCCCAGCTACATAATGTATGAGTTGCCCCCTCCTGGCCGCCGGCCCCTGGGGGCACCCTTAGCAGTACTAACTCAGCTAATTACTGCACCTGCCTTATTGGGCTCGGGTCTGGTCCTGTCTTGTTAGCTCCGCATTCTCTCCGTCCTTTCCACTCCTAGTCCTTCTCTAACAATGCAGCAAATAAATAAATACATAAATACTTATTTATTTATATACTAACTGAACTGGCAATGCTTCCCTATTGCTATATTTAAGGATTTATATATATTTAAAGAACACAATTGTGCTTCAATATTTTTAATATAATACTTTTTATTTATTGATAGACATTACAATCTGCCACACAGTCGTTGGCAATAGGTAATAGTGATGAATGATCTTATACATACTAAAATAAAATAAAATAAATAAGTTAATATAAAAAACATGCCGACTGCCCTACAGTATACTTTAATAAGGTGGCTCTTACCCCTGTAGAACAGATTCGTTATCTTGGACTACATCTTGACATACGACTAACCTGGAATCCTCACACAAGACTGCATGCAGATCCCGACTACAGCACTTACTAGACAAACGATCTAAAATTCCAACTCATTACAAAAGACTGATCTACATGACAATTATAAGTCCCATCTGGACATACGGAGTCGAGCTTTAGGGCTCCACTAAACCTTCGAATTCCTCTCGTATCCAATCTTTACAACCCAAAATCCTTCGTGAAATCCTCAATGCTCCTTATTTTGGTACTAATAAAACCATCCATAAAGACCTAAATGTTCCTTATGTAACCGATCTAGCCCGAACCCGATATTATTCCTTCCATAATAAACTCCCTAACCACCCAAACCCACTAGTTTCTAACCTTGCTTCCTCTTCCATTCCTGGCAATCCTCTGAGGCGCCTGAAAAGCAGATGGCCACGTGACCTTATATTGTAAACTGTTTTTAGAGTTCTACTACAGGGTAGTTTTTCTACATCCTGTATCATTATGTCATTATGATCAAATTTACTTGTTGTATTTTTTATACAGTTGTAAATATCAATAAATAAATAAAAATAAAAAAAATATATATTTACAAACAAAAGAATAAACAAAATGAACATAATCAAACTATATGTATGAAAAATAAATAAAATAACATAATGATAAAATAATATAGTCTCTAGTCACATTTACACTCTAATATACAATATTTACACAATCGACCTGAGGATTCCTGAGCCCAATCTATCCCCCACGTGTGAGGGGTAGAACAGAGCTCAAAAGATCCCAGCGCATCCCTCTCGTCAGTGTAGGCTGAGCAAGTGCGCTAATAATAAGTCTCTTGGTGCTTCAATATTAGCATTATATTGAATAAATTCGGAACGACTGAAAGATTTTTGTAGGAGTGAAACTAACTTGATATTCGCTTACAAGTCCTAACAACATACGCTGATGACACATGTATACTGTCTGTAAACAACGACCCAACTAATGCATCACAAACTCTACAGACACACAAACCGTTACTTAGGACTATATCTGGACCAGCGACTGAGATGGGATCCTCATACAAGATTGAAAAGACAGGAAACTGCTCGTCGATTCCGGTCTAAACTGCCTATCTATTACAAAATACTGATCTACATGACTATAATAAGGTCTATCTGAACACACGGAGTTGAGCTTTGTGGTTCTACTAAACCCTCAAATTCCTCCCGAAATCCCTAATGCTCCTTACTTTGTCACAAATCAAATCATCCATCAGGACCTCAATGTTCCTATGTTGCCGATTTGGCCAAAACCAGATAGCATTCCTTCCATGATAAACTTCCCAACCACCCAAACCAACTCGTATAATCCTCCTAGGCGTCTGAAAAGAAGATGGCCTCGAGATTTTCTCCTTTAGAAATGTTTTTTGAGTTCTATCAATGGGTTGATTCTCCACATGCTGGTATCTAGTCATGATATCACTTACAGCAAATTTACTTGATGTGCATATATTTATACAATTGTAAATAACAATAAATAAATTATTAAAAAAAAAAATTTAAGTGACCTCGATAAATGAATCCTTAATTATTTTCTGTGAGTTGTAGCTAAAAATCCTGAATACTTAATAATATCGTGAATCTTATTCTAAATACATTTTTTCTGGTATCAAAGTTAATAGTGAAAAACTAAACCGTTACATGTAAACAAACGACCACCTGCTATGTCAATTTAATAATTGGATTTTTTCCCCCTATTTTCTTTCCCCCTTCTTTTTTTATCCCTTTCCTTTTTTCAGTTAGTGCGGAGGGCGACCACCCCAAGCGCAATTACCCAATTCCGGATTTTTTCACTCACTCCCGGGCTCACGTCGGAATGCGAATTTTCCTTTTGCAGTAAGTCATTTAGTCAATTAGTGGCTGGAAGTGGTTGTCATGGGGATTGTGGTTTAACAAGGGATCATTTTAGGAAAAAAGATAACCTTCTAGGTACAGGGTTATCTTCTAGTTACCAACACTATATTTCTTTTTGCGGAAAAAGTGTACCGCGACCACAGAGAGCCGTCTGAGGGCCTTAACTCATCTGGTTATCGTATGCAGATCAACCATCTCGCAAAGTTTGCGATCTAATATACGAGTAGCCTCATCATCCTTTCTGCTGAACCTGCAGATTAGTGAGTATGTCAGTCTTATTTTATGGAGATACTTGTTCAGCTGACAATTTTTCACAATCGCAATTCTTTCCCTTACTATATATTCGATATATAAGTAAGTGAAAGTAAAAACTATTTTCAAATATCTCTTAAGGCCAAACTGGACATACGGAGTCGAGCTTTGAGACTCCACTAAACCTTCGAATTCCTCTCGTATCCAATCCTTACAATCCAAAATCCTTCGTAAAATCCTCAATGCTCCTTACTTTGTCACAAATAAAATCATACATAAAGACCTTAATGTTCCCTATGCAACTGATCTAGCCCGAACCAGATATCACTCCTTCCATTATAATCCAAATCCACTAATTTCTAACCTTGCTTCTAGTTCAATTCCTGACAATCCTCCGAGGTGTCTGAAAAGAATATGGCCTCGAGACCTTCTAGCTTAGAAATATGATTAGAGCGCTACCAATTTATATTTAGTTGGTATGGCAGTTTAGCACGCCACAATAACGAAAATAATTTTAAAGTAAACATTGTAAAAAAAAAAATCATAAATTAGGTAAACAATAAATGATAATATACATAATAGAAGGGGAGAAGAGATATTTACAAAATTATTAGGAAAAAAAAAAATGTATCGATGGATGGAATATGGTCCGGGTGCGGTCAAAAACAATATACACACGGTCAATCATTAATCTTCCTGTATAAAAATTATAACTTACGCTCATGGTCGCCTGTTATCTACACAAGAACCCAAAGATTTTTGTCCTATTAAGTAAAAGAAAAAAGTGAGCAAAATGCCAGGACGGGATTGATGTTTACCTCTATACCGAACTCTCATTTTACCTGAAGATTTGTGACACCGCCTCAAGACGAATACCTGACCCCTGGAATAGTGAGAGAGAAGTGGGAATGAGAGTGATGAATCGGAATGACGGTAAGGAATGATAGGGAAGAGCTGTGACTATCAATTAGAGAGAAGTAGCGAAGCAAACAGGCGATGGTATTAGCCCTGGAGATCATTTGTTAGCAGCCGACCCTCGTGTGGCCGCCCCTGATAGTGGAATTACAACCCCCTCCCCACCCCCCCAATCCAGGGATTACCCTCCATGGAGTGCCCTCCCTGTATTACACCCTTATTATTAACACTCTTCGGGATTAAGTAAATTAATCTTTTTCCCTCTCTACTATCGGTTCCGCTTCCAGTCTTATCAGATCCCTCTTCCACAACCTTTTCTCACGACTATTACTCACAGTGTGCTTATGGTGAGCAGAAATTTATTGTTAGCCATTTCAAGCTTACGAAAGGAAACATAACATTTATATACAGAGTAACCTCGTTAATCCGAACATCGGCACTATGAACACTCCAGTAAACTGAATGATATAAAAAATAAATAAAATACCTTAACATAATAGTTTTTTTGGTTTTATTTTTTATATTCTTGTCATTTTCTATTTTCTATTAATAATATTTTTTTTTTTTTTACATAATTTTAACCCTATCTTAATTTAACTTTTTGTATCTTTATTTTACTTTATTAAGTTTATTCACAACTGTAAAAGTATGTTTACAACCAGCGAATGAGATGTAGAGAAACAGAGAGAGAGAAAAAAAGAAAAAAAAAAGTCATGAAGGCATGAAGGTCAAGGTCATCCAATGATGCTTCTCCATTAAAATTGAAATTTAAAAATCAATTTAAGAGGTCCCTATTCCAGCTCCTTCGTAAACGTCGTCTCGTATCTGCTAAGTCTAGTGTTGATAGTTCTTGAACTAGAGGGTTAGTGTGTGTTGGAAGTGCGTCGTGAAACCGTTTATATATTGATTTGATGGTTGTTTGTACGTAGGGAGTTCGTAAGTCTTTGTGTAAGTTCTTGTTACTGATGTAGGGGGGAGCGCTACTGATCAGTCTTGGTAATTTTGATTGAAACTGTTGCAGTTTCAGTAAGTTAGTTTTTTTGGCATATCCGTAAATTTGTGCACCGTAAGTCCAAATTGGTCTGAGAAGGTAAGTATAAATC
>NW_027111176.1:377992-380281 GCF_000696795.3 Halyomorpha halys | reverse complement strand
AAAAAATAAAATATTATTAATAGAAAATAGAAAATTAATACGCAAACTATTATGTTAAAAATGAACTGCAGACGTAATAACACGTAAAAAAAGAAAAGTAGATATTATAAAACAAAATTTAACACACTAATATATGGAAAATACGTCGGGCGATATCCAGGCTGAGAAGTAAAAAAAGAATTATCATAAAATGCACAATTCACTCAACTAAACAGTCCTGTTCTCAACCTTTTTCCACACCGACTAGAATATCGCTCAGGAACGGATCGATCAAATCGATCGGACAATTGAATCTCGATCGAATGAGATAACCTCCATACAATATATATTTTATGTATCTGTTTACTTTAGTAGTTTAATTATTAATTTTTTTATTTATTTAACTTTATCTTCCTTATCATTTTATTAAAATGTTTTATAGTTTATATACTACTAGCTTTATATTTTAAATTATATATTTTAGGTCAATCTTATACCCTTAGATTAGCGCTACCTTTCTTTTTTATTTTAGCCCTAATCAAGACCTTATACATACAACTTAGGTCGAAACGTCGGTAAAAAAAAAAAAAGTTATTACAATTTTGCTTCCTTCTTGACCGCAGTCCTATCTCTTTTAAATATGACAATTATCTTTTTTTATAAAAATAATAATTTTTTTTTTCTACGTATTTGGATAATGAGGTGAACAATACTTTTGGTATTGTCATATAATATTAAGTAATATAATATTACTCCAGTTACCATATTTTAGGCTGCATAGGTCTGTCATGCTGTATCTATTGCCGTGGCAGCATTGACGCGTTAGGTCTTGCATGATAGTTGACAGTACATATAACGGCAGTGATACTATCATAACAAAAAAAAAACTTCAAGACAAATTAAATGTCAGACACCATGTTTTACGACCGAGTGCCAAAAATATTGTATAACATAGTATCTCGTATAATAATGCAACAGAAACTCATACTTCGATAAAAACATGGTACTCTTCCTAAATATTTGTTATGTTTACAAATAAAATACTTTTTATTTATTGATAGATATTACAATCTGCCACACAGTTGTGGGCAATAGGTAATAGTGATGAATGATCACATTCATACTAAAATAGTATCTTAGGTCCCATTCTTTATAAGGTTTATACAGCTGACATCCCAACCCACCCTAACACAGTCCTAACAACATACGCTGATGACACATGAATACTTTCTGTAAACAACGACTCAACTAATGCATCACAAACACTACAGGCACACATAACGTCTATTAAAGAATGGTGTAAAAACTGGAGAATCAAAATAAATCCTGACAAATCCCACCAGATCACCTTTACTCTCCGTCGTAAACCTCTGCCCTCCTGTCCTACAGTATCCTTTCTAAATACACCACTAACGCCTGTAGAACAGATTCGATACTTAGGACTCCATCTTGACAAGAGACTTACTTGGAATCCACACACAAGACTGAAACGACAAGAAACTGCTCGTAGATTCCGATTGCTACAACACTTACTTGACAAACGCTCTAAGCTTCCCATTCACTACAAAACATTATTATACACTACAATAATCAGACCAATTTGGACATATGGAATTGAGCTCTGGGGCTCCACCAAACCATCCAATTCTTCCCACGTCCAATCCTTACAATCCAAAATCCTTTATGATCCTTATTAGGTTACAAATAAACTCATTCACAAAGACCTTAAGATCCCATTCGTCGCAGATTTGGCCCAAAACAGAAATGCGTCTATTCATTCCAAACTCCTTAACCATCCTGACCCATTAATTCTTAATATTTCATCCTTAACAATCCCTGATAATTCTCCGAGGCGTCTGAAAAGAAGTTGGCCACGGGACCTTCTAATTTAAATTAATGTTTGAAGTACCACTAATGGGTGGTTCCTTCCCAAGATTTTCAAGTGTATATGAAATATAGAACATATTTACTTATTGTATTTATTATTTTGTACAGTTGTAAATTACATTAAATAAATAAATAAAAAAAATTAAATGAGATTTATTTCATGTTATATATTCTCTTAATTTGTTACATCATTTTAGTTGTTTGTATATTTCGTAACTCAGATGAAGCACTGGAACGTAGGACGAAACGTAGGCTAACAATAAATAGTTTTATTAATATTTGATTTATTTTGACCGCTCCCGGATCATCTTACAAAAAAAAAATGTTAATGAGAAAAGATTTTTTTTTTTTTTAGATTAGATTTTTATTTATGGCGATCAACATCTAGGTTATTACACCCTTTTTACTTTATTTATCTTCTTG
>NW_027111176.1:374677-376522 GCF_000696795.3 Halyomorpha halys | reverse complement strand
GACATTGAATCTGTACAAATGAGTATGTTTGAGTATTCACTTTCTGTAGATAAATGAAGTGCTGTTGAAATGAGAAAATAAACTCAAAACAGATAAATGGTAACCGATCGTAATGTATGTAAACAGATATGAAGGGTTAATGCCAGCTTGAATTGGAACTAATAGAGGATATTTCACTGTATACACTGTAATGGGAGTTGATAGAGCGGGCGTTATGGGCGATCAATTGGGCTCATCCCCGAGGAGTCGTGAATTAAGAGATATAATAAATCATTAAGGGGCCATTATTGTAACAATTGATGATAATAACTCGAGATTTATCGATGTCGAGCAGGCTTAATCCTGAACAATAAGATCGAGTTTGCTGGCTACATCTGTTCCTTATTGTATCCACTGCGATAGCCCGTATATAACAAATAATTTAATTGTAAACTTTTAATTGAAAATAGTAATATTTAACATTAGGAATATAGCGATCTAGGTTGAAAATATTATTTTGAACTTTCAGAGTATCGTACATCATCCCCTCCTTGGGAATTAGCTCTCAGAACATCTAGGCCATAAAGTACAAACTAATATTATTAGTCTTGTAGACTTAACTCAATACAATTACACTAACTTGTACAATAATAACTTTTACTTTAGTACTTTATAATTCCAGTAATATCTCTAATAGTCATCCCTATTACGAAAAAAATAAGTATCAGTGTTGTTGTTGTTGATTGTTGCTTAAAGGCGTAAAACTCTCTGGTCATCAACGCCTATGGCATGATAAAAGTAAAAAAAATAAAAATAAATAAAAAAGAAATAAAAAAAAAATTAAAATCAAAGAGGAGTTATAATTTATAAAAAAGGCAATGTGCTTTTAAAAATTCAAATACTAATGTAATTTTAGCTTCCTCATTTGTGAGAGCTTCGGATAAATTTGGGGTCAGTCCTATCCTATTTATTTTTGGCAAATAGTGAGTACACTCTTCAAAAATATGTCTAATCGTAAGAATGGATTGACAATATTTGCACGTTGGAGGTGGCAGTTTTCTGATCAGGTGAGAGTGCGTGAGGAGAGTATGACCTATACTCAAGCGGGTTAGAGCAACTTCTTCCCTACGGCTGTTGCGGTAGGATGTCAACATCGAACACAAGCGATCATGGTTTTACTGATCGTTTAATTTCTTTTAATTTACTCGGAGAGCTTTCATCCACTCGGCCTGCCATTTTTCTAATATTTGTAATTTAAGGGGTGTACTGAGTTCTGATGGGGTAAGAACGGCGGTGCCTCGGCCAGGGAGCGTGAGTGCCTCTCTGGCAGCTTTGTCTGCGAGCTCGTTACCAACAATGCCAATGTGGCTTGGAGCCCATATGAAAATAATGGATTTACCTAGCTGTGATAATTTTAGAAGGAAAGATTGAATTCTTATAATGAGTGGATGTTCGGAGTACATGTTTTTTAAACTTTTTAGAGAGCTCAACTAATCTGAGATTATTACAATAGTCTTCTGAATTATTGAAAAGCAAAAATGGAGGGCTGATGCTATCGCGTAGAGTTCGGCGGTGTATCCGATCATGGTTATATCCATCCCTAACCATCCCTAACTTATGTAATTTAAACTTGTGGGTTGAATCATGAGTGACGAAGTATGAGGCGGTCGAGCTTTCGGATTTGGAACCATCAGTTTTATTATCACGTTGTTTCTATACTTGCATTTATGGACCACTATTATTACTTTTCATTATGAAACAGAATCCTGATATTATTTATCCATTTTTTTTTAACTTTGGCTTTTTAACCTATTCATTTGCGTTTTAAAAAAACTTATTTATTAATTACTTTTAATTTGTTTATAT
>NW_027111176.1:371126-373891 GCF_000696795.3 Halyomorpha halys | reverse complement strand
ATTTTTATTTATTTTGTTATATCAAAAACAAACAGGTTATGGTTAGGCACTGCTGGTTTATCTGGCACTAATTAATTTTACCAATGGAAAAACTCGTCACTATTTCTTATATTATAATATTTATGTATTGGAAAAAATAATTGCGTGAATTTCTTTCTAATATTCTTTGTCCTATCTTCTCTTCTAGTGAGATCATGACATGTCGTTCATCGACACACATACTTGCCATTTTAACAACATAAGTTTCAGTTTCAAACTTTTTTATAAATTTATTAATTGTTACATACAACTGAATAAAATTATATTCAACAAGTAAATTTGCTATTAGATATAAAATAATATGTTACAACCATGTGGAGAATCTACCAATTGATAAAACTTCAATTACGTTACTAGAGATGATCCAAGGGCCATCTTCTTTTCTGACGCCTGAGGGGATTATAAGATATTGAAAGAGTAGCAAGGATAGAAACAAGTGGGTTTGGATGGTTAGGAAGTTTGTCGTGAAAGGATGGTATCTGGTCCTGGACAAATCGGTAACATATGGAACATTGAGGTCCAGATGGATGAATTGATTTGTGACAAACTAAGAATTTTATGAAGGATTCTGGACTGTAAGGATTCGATACAAGAGGAATTTGATGGTTTAGTGGAGCCCCAAAGCTCGACTCCGTATGTCCAGAAAGGCCTTATAATAGTAATGTAGATCAGTCTTTTGTAATGGATTCGAAGTTAAAGCCGTTTCTTGTTTTTTCAGTCTTGTAAGAGGATTCCATGTCAGTCGTTTGTCCAGATGTAACGGATCAGTTCGACAGGAGTAAGTAGGATACTGTGGGGCAGGAGGTCATGGGTTAACAACAAAGGGAAAATATGATTTAGTGGATTTATTTTAATCCTCCAGTTTCAGGATACAATGTGTTTAAAACTTAAGATAAATAAGGCTGGAGTGGCAGGTTTCACGCCGTTTTTTTTTTATTTTAGCAACTTTTTAAATATTACTCGATTTAACTATCTTAAGTTTCTCCTTCAGTTTTAAATAAGATATGACTGGGCTAAAATACAGGAGTAAAATGCAGATTTGTGGATATTACAATGTGATATTAAATAAATCAATTTTTTTCACGCCCTCTCCCGATCATTTCGTTTAATTAATTTTATATCTCTATAACATTTTTAAATGAGATCGCTTATCATAAATACCCAACGTGCAAAAATTAACATAAATATTACACATAAGTAATATTGACGAGTTTTTACGTTGGCAAAATTAATTTATTAGTGCAAGATAAGTCTGCAATTCCTAACCCGTAACCTGTTCCTAACCTACGGATCGTAACTCATTTTAAATAACACGTTAGCGACAACTTTAATAGCTTATGATTTTCTATCTGACGACTTTCTTACGACATTCCGCCAAAGATCGATTTAGTAAATCATGTCGGTAAGATACTTCGTGAAGCCGCCTCTGTAGATAATAAATTCAGAAAATTAAAATCAGGAACCTTTTCTTTCCTCGGGGAATCTATGTGATACCATCTCTTCAAATTCACGCTCTGAAATTTCTATTTAATGGTCAGTTCTCTCACGGAATCAGATTAAGTGAAATATTGATTTCAATTTATCTTTATTTTAAAAATTACTGAAAGAAATTCAAGACTGTTTCAATTAATGCCACATACCAACGAATGCCTGATGTCCTTAATCATGCTTTAAATAAATTAATGTTTTATTATTAAATTAACACAATTTTTATTCTTTTATTATTAATATTAAAAATTATGAGAAGATAGTTGACCGTGGATAATGTATAAAGAGCATATAGTTGGGGGGGGGGAGTCAGAAAATGACACACATACCTTGTAAAATATAAGATATATTTAAATATATTTCTCCTAATCTTTAACGAATATAAGATAAAATGTATTTACAAGATAAATTTTGAATATTGTAATAACACATGTAAATAAAAATCGAATATAGAAATTTTAAAAAAACCAAAACAAATATTATATGCATACAAGATAAGAAATATATTAAAATAAAAGTTATTCATATAAAAAAAAAGAAACACTTATAAAGAAAAGAATATATTTTTTTGGTCAGATCGTAATAAATGGCAAGTACCCTGGGAGATTTGTCGAGTATTTTTTTGATTTATAACCAAAAAAGTTTAGATTAATTATTTTTTATATGATTGTTTGAGAGTGGTTTAGTTTATTATCAATTTACACAATTTTGATCCTTTTTTTTCTCTCAACTTTTATTCTTTAAAAATCTCCAACATTTCGGCCCTCAGGCCACTCTCAAGGATACTACCTAAAAATTTTGTTTTTGTTTTTATGTAACAATTACATTATTTCCTTCGACTACACACTGATTTCTTTGGTCATACCTTCAATATTGATGTTATTGCTTTTTAAAAATCCCAAAATTGCAGGCTAATTGCCCATTATTCAGAAATTTTGAGCGAAATAAATATGTAATTATTATATATATAAAAGTTAGAAGTTATTTTGAGAAATCTATATCTCAGGAACTATGTGACGTACAGATGTCTATTAGCACTCAAATTAAAGCTAATTTAATGGACTATAAAGAAGTTTATGGCCTTTACCTTCGTAGTGCCGTGTACGGGGCTCGGGGTTTCTAAGCCCGATTAGGGGTTCCCCATACACGGTGTTATATTGAAATTTATTCATATATTAATGTAATATATGTATCTGTATTTATATATTTATATTATGTATTTATACTATTTATTTATA
>NW_027111176.1:370587-371076 GCF_000696795.3 Halyomorpha halys | reverse complement strand
ACACACAAGACTGAAACGACAAGAAACTGCTCGTAGATTCCGATTGCTACAACACTTACTTGACAAACGCTCTAAGCTTCCCATTCACTACAAAACATTATTATACACTACAATAATCAGACCAATTTGGACATATGGAATTGAGCTCTGGGGCTCCACCAAACCATCCAATTCTTCCCACGTCCAATCCTTACAATCCAAAATCCTTTATGATCCTTATTAGGTTACAAATAAACTCATTCACAAAGACCTTAAGATCCCATTCGTCGCAGATTTGGCCCAAAACAGAAATGCGTCTATTCATTCCAAACTCCTTAACCATCCTGACCCATTAATTCTTAATATTTCATCCTTAACAATCCCTGATAATTCTCCGAGGCGTCTGAAAAGAAGTTGGCCACGGGACCTTCTAATTTAAATTAATGTTTGAAGTACCACTAATGGGTGGTTCCTTCCCAAGATTTTCAAGTGTATATGAAATATAGAACA
>NW_027111176.1:367242-370132 GCF_000696795.3 Halyomorpha halys | reverse complement strand
ATAAGAGCTCTGCCTAGACGGTTAATGGCTCCCAGTTAATGGTACTCTCTGTTATCTATATGTCTTTTTCCATTACTTTAGATCTGTTGCCGACGGGGTTTTTGCCTAGGTCCGGTGGTATAATTGGTTTTTATGCCGACAAAAGAAATTATTTTAAGTTAAAAAAACCCCAGCTGGTACTTCTCATACATATCAGTAGGAATAGTAGTTTTCATGATATTTGCTAAAATAAATTGATTTATAGTTGTTCGGACAATAAATTTGATTTATGAAAAACTTTATTTCAGAAACCAGTGGACGTACTAATGTCTGCCAGAGCTCAAAGTAAAGCTAGTTAAATGTACTACAAAATAGTTAATCATGTTTATCTTTGTAGGAGTAGTAGTTTTAATGATATTTGACAAAATAAACTCACAAAATGTTAATTTCTACTTGTTCGTATAAAATGTTGGATTTTGAAAAAATATATCTCTACATTCATAACACGCACATATATCTCCCAACACTCAAAATAAAGGAAATTTAACTTACTATAAAGTAGTTTATTACACTTATCTTCGTAGGGAAAGTAGTTTTTATGATATTCACACATGAATATAAATTTGGCAAATGAAAATTTGTCTGAATAACTATAAATCAATTTATTTTCGCAAATTTCATGTAAACTATTACTCCTACAAACATCATCAACTACTTCATAGTCCATTAAACTAGCTATAATTTGAATGCTAATAGACATCTGTACGTCAAATTGTTTTTGAGATATAAATTTTTCTAAACTACTAATCTTCCAGTACGTCCCATACAACATTTTTATGAAATGTTGCTTTTTAAAAAGCTATATCTCTAGAACTATTGGACGTAAATAGCTCTTTTAGGCCTAATATTTCAGCAAATTTACTCTTATTTAAATTTCAAGATTTTCTAGTGTTGTTGGTAGTTTTTTTAAGATATAGAGCTCCGAATGAAAAATTAGTTTTTTTTATCGCTTTGAAAGAGCCGCCATTTTAATTTCCCCTACCTATACTTGACAGATATAGATTTCAAATATATTTCTGTAATCATTCCAACCCAGCGTATATTATACATGGCAAGAGGAAAGTATTTCATTGAGGCTCTCAGTTCAGATAACACAACCCCAACGGTGTATATTGTCAATATCACTTACAGGATGCTTTGATCAAGTCGAAAGGATGAAAAGATATATATATAATTGGCATACCAATGATATTGGGAGTGTTGGATAGCGTTAGGTTAGTCATATGGAGAATAGGTTTGGCTCTAACTGGAATAGAGAATGAACTCTTAAGTGTCGAGAAACTGTCTATACACTTGCATTCAGTTGTGCAGTAAGTCAACTGTTTGCTAAGGGTTTTCTTCCACAGTAATGCTAAGTTAATCATCCTCCGGTGGTCTTCCTCTGGGTTGATAATCCAAATCTGTTACTGCCCAAAAATTTTTAAAACCACAGGCAAACGGGCCCGTACGTTACAATACCCTTAAGTGGTAATGTTTCTTGGGTGTCCAAGATTAAACTTATAAAAACAATTACTCCAAAAGCGCGTATCTCCATGGTCATATTTTATGGTATACTAAACAATGTGCAATCAATTCGAATTATAGTAAACATTATCGAAAAAGGGAGGATTAACAACGGCCCATTATATTCGGTAAAGATAAAAGTAGACACAACAACAAGTCTACTAATCACACTTTGAATTTTCGAAATAATAAAAAAAAATTATATAAAATTACCCATAGATTAAGAAATTTCGTTTCATAGACATTAACATTTGGCCATAGCACTCGTAACTGCTATTGTAAAATAAGAAACCATAAAAAAAAAAATCTCAACATGATTCTAATTTTCACAGCCATAAAATATTATCTTCGACATCTCTCGTGTTTCTTAAAAACAGTTTGATTCTTCCCCTCAAGCAGTCCCGAAAACGTGACTTTTTTCAATTCGATTCCCCGCCTTAGAGTACTGTTAGTCGATCCTGGGAAAGTTTTTCGAAAAATTATCACAACCAAAATATACGATGTTCAAACTCTTGTAAATCTTGTAATTGAGGTTTAAACATACCGTGAAAATCCTTCATCAAGACGATCTAACAAAAGAAGGCGGGGTAATGTAGCTCTAATGTGAAGAGAAATATTGTATATATTATTTTATCATTATGTTATTTTATTTATTTATTGTTTTTTTTTAATTTATTTTTTAGATAATTCATTCAAGTTCTTAAGACTGGTATTTATCTATTAAATAAATCAAAAGGTATCTTTATTAAGTCTCAACATTCTTTATTATATCAATAGTCCAACGTTTCGGCCCTCAGGGACAAGCTTAAATATAAATTCACACCTCACATCAAGATATAAAAAAATGTCTTACAGGCTCCTAATATAAAAAAGATGTTTTTATCTAATAGTAGATAGCGTAGTTTTAATCTAAAATTAGTGTTAAAAATTTATGCGATTTTGAAAAAATAGGGTGATTTTGACTTATATTTGATGATCTGGGCAGAATAGTCTGCAAAACATTTTTTGAATTTTGATTTGAGGTGAGAATTTATATTTGCAGATTGTCCTTGAGGATGGCCGAATCGGCCGAAACGTTGGACTATAGATGTAATAAAGAGTGTTGAGACTAAACAAGGATACTATTTCATTTATTTAATAAATAAATACCAGTCTCAAGAAATTATAAAAGTACAATAATTTACGGAATTACAAGTATCCTGTGTGATTTAGAAACACGATGTGTTTAGTCAGCATTACCAAATAAAGCATTTCTCTACCTGCACAAATAGAAGTATTACAATATTTAAACACTATATTGTAAAAATATTTTATAATTATTTATTATTTTTATTTATTTTGTTATATC
>NW_027111176.1:352463-366837 GCF_000696795.3 Halyomorpha halys | reverse complement strand
ATTTTGCATTTATGCATGTACTTTTGCATTTATTGTTAAATTATTGGTAAAGTTTCGTCACACTTTACAAAATTCTTACGATGTTTGTATCATGTATTGAAGAAGCTCAGCAAAGTGTAACGAAAAGTTGGGGTTAACAATAAATAATTTCGATTGAATTATTTCGTTATTTTTAGTTAAACTATTCTATTTTTAAAATGTAAAAAAATCCTTATAGTCCAAAATTCTTCGTAAAATCCTTGATGCTCCTTACTTTGTCACAAATCAAATCATCCATCAGGACCTCAATGTCCCATATGTTGCCGATTTGGCCAGAACCAGATACCATTCCTTCCATTATAAACTTCCCAACCACCCAAATCCATTCGTTTCTAATCTGGCTTCTCCTTCACTACCTAACAAACCTCCTAGGCGTCTGAAAAGAAGATGGCCTCGAGATCTTCTCCTTTAGAAATGTTATTGGAGTTCTATCAGTGGGTAGATTCTCCATATGTTTTTATCATGTCACTATGTCACCTACAGAAAATTTACTTGTTGTATATATGTGTATACAGTTGTAAATAACAATAAATAAATTATTTTTTATTTATAAATTTTTTTATAATCACAAACATAAGGTTAAGTTGAACAAGAGTCCTCAAACTTGGGGACACGAGTAGGTTACTATGTGAAAGTTGTAGGATGCGGACTTCGAACACCGTATACAATTTTTTCGATTACAACCACGAAATATTGCATCAATGTTCGTCAAATTTTAACATCCTCTTGACGGTCCTCGAAAGGTTTAGCAATAATAAATTCTAATAAAATCATAAGAATTTTTTTTAACAAGCTAAATTTCAGGAACTACCCGCCCGAATCCGAAAGTAATTTTTGGGCTCGGATAGGAAGCGTTATTAAATCCTCGCCCATATACTGAGGTCAAGACTCTTGTTGAACATATTTTTTTTATTAGCTAAATATAGCTAATCAACATATTAAAATTTATTTAAATCTGTTATTTTCAATAAATACTATTATTATTATAATGCTGAACATTTTTCTTTTATAATATTTAATCGACCAATTATAACTATTTTTCGAATCTATTACTAAAAAAAAAGTAGCTTAATCATGTTGAGTATAATAAGGCTGTTATAACATGAAGGGTTAGTAATATGAGGCTGCTCGAATTAACTATCCGTGAAACTAATTTCTTATACAAGCTCCCGTCTTGAACAGAATTCATGTTAATTAGTCGACGGATGATTATCCACGAATGAGCAGGTTCGAATCGGTTTGGAGAAGGGAGAAAACGAAATCTCCACCCTTCTATAATATATGCTAATTTACAATATCAATTAGAAAGATCCTCAATGCTCCTTACTTTGTCACAAATAAAATCATACATAAAGGCCTTAATGTTCCCTATGTAACCGATCTAGCCCGAACAAGATATCAATCCTTCCATTATAAATTCCCTTACCATCAAAACCTTCTAGATTCTAACCTTACTGCTTCTTCTATTTATAACAATCCTCTGAAAAGAAAATGACCTCAAGACCTTCTAATGTAGAAATGTTATTAGAGTGTTACCAATGAATAGTTTCTCTACATACCTGAATCATTTACTAGATATATTTTCATAAAATTCAATTATGTCGATTAGCAATGTTTTAAATGTGAAAAGAGCCTTGGAAATGGCCGAAACGTTGGAGTGTTAAGAGTAAAAAAGTGTTGAGACCAAATGGAGGTTTTTCTTATATTTATAAATTTATATATTTACAAAACAAATATGTTTATAACAAAAAATTGTATTATATATTAATTTTTTATTTATTAAATAAATCAAAAATTTATATCCATTTTTGTCTCAACACTTTTATTTTTCACCAGTCCAACGTTTCGGCCATTTTAGCCATCCTCAAGGACATCTTCAATATAATTTCTTCCTCACATTAATTTAAAGTTTCTTTTGCAGGCTATTTTGCTCACGCTATCTTCTTTATTATAACTTAAAAGCCTATTTTTTATTTTTTAAAATTTAAAATCATTAACATTTAATTTTTCTTATAGAAGATTTCTAACAATTAATCATTAAATATTAATGATTTTAAATTTTAAAAAATAAATATAGGCTTTTAACTTATCATAAAGAAAATGACCTGGGCAGAATAGCCTGCAAAAGAAACTTTAAATTAATGTGAGGAAGAAATTATATTGAAGATGTCCTTGAGGATGGCTAGAATGGCCGAAATGTTGGACTGGTGAAAAATAAAGTGTTGAGACAGAAATGGATAAAAATTGTTGATTTATTAAATAAATAATTACCTTGTCTCAAGAAATTGAAATAATATAATTAATTTTTTATGTTCTGTTCTAGTTTAATATTTAATTTCTACTGTATTTATTATTCATATACTTTTAGTTCTTGTCATTTATTGTATTTTATATCTTATCTGCTTTAAGTTTTTTTTTGGTTTTCTTATCTTTTAATATTCTTATATGATTACTTCCTTTTCTCTAACCACATATTTTAATTGCATAATTTTAGCTATTTTATTTATTCGCATGAAGTATATACAATTTTCAGTGAGATCTGTCTGAGGGATTCATCTCTCAAAATGGCATTCCACAGAGAGATTCCCTGGCCCATCTGTTATTCAATATTGGTCTGGAAAAAGTTATTAGAGAATCAAAGGTTCAGATTAATGGAACCATTTTTAATCATATGGTAAAAATCCTGGAATATGCAGATGATATCGACATTATTGGGAGATCAAAAGCTGTTGTGAAAGAGGCCTAATTCTTTAACAGTCTAACGTTTCGGCCAATTTGGCCATCCTCAAGGACAATCTAACAATTACCCGCTAATTATACATTCATTTGTAATAATTTTAACAACATTATTATTAATAATTTATCATACCTTAAATATAGTTCCTTTGTTCATTGTTCTTTATAAATTTTAATATTACTTATTCTCAAATAGCCTTTATCTTCCTTTAATACTTAAACTGTACATTTGCTTTCAACCCTACCTATGTATCTTTATTGTTGATTATTTGCTTATTTTCTAATCATTCAATATATTCTTTATTCACTGGTTTTTATCTTGTTTTGTGTTCTTAGTCCTGATGAAGGCATTCTGGCCGAAACGTTGGCATTAATATATAAATTTTTATTTATATGTGTTCTTCACTAATCGCACCTTGTACATATTTGTTGCTTTGTCTCCCCCCCCGGTCGCAATATCAAAAGCCTTGAGCAAAAAATTAACCTAAGTAAAATTTCAGTTGGGAATAAGCAGAATTTAAAATAAATTATTAGGAAAAAAAGTTGTAAATTATAAAATTAATTTTAATACTTTGACTAGGGTGAAGATAAAAATGGCCAAAACATAACAGAAAGAAAGTATATATATATATAATGTAAAATAAAACTGAGATAGTTTTTTTATTATTATATAATTTTGATGAGAAGATAGTTAACGGTGGATTATATATAAGAGGAGAAGATGGTTGGGGGTGCGGTCAGAAAATAACACCAATAAGTTGAAAAAACTTATTTAATAGTGCCAACGTTTCGGCCTGAATTTCTAGCCTTCATCAGGGCTAAGGACAAAGAACAAGATAACAATATAATATCCACTATAATAATATAATACAAAAAAAAAAAAATATTAACCCCGGTAAACTATATTTGCAACAATTTTATATTTAGTTGAAATTAGGAGTTGGCACCGACAACTTTTCGGCCAGAATTTCTAGCCTGCATTGGGGTTAAGAAAAAAAAACAAGATAACAACTAATGAATAAGGGATATATAGAATAATTAAAGTAAATAATTGCATAAAATGAAAATATCAGTTAAAAATACATTAATGAAATAAGTAGGAAATAAAACGTATATGTAGGTATATAATTTTATACTAAAATTATGGGCTTAATATATTTTCCTTGTTTTTTTTTAATGAATGTTTAAAGACAAAAATGAAACTCCCTTAAAAAAACTAACAACCCCAATAAATATGTTTGTAATAATAAATCGTATTTTAAAAATGTTTTAGGATACTTACGTGAATATTGGAGTAGAAAAATACGACTTTTTTAAAAACTAATGTTTAAAATAAAAAATATTAGGATGTTACCTAAATGTATACATAATGATAGTAGCTCTCCTGATAACTATCATCGTTAAATATTTGATTATTAACTAAATATTATATAATTGAGGAAATATTCACTATTATAAAATTATTATTTAAAAGTTACAATATTATCTAAATAACATTTATAAATAATTATATAATCGGATATTTTACGGTTTTTAGGAAAGTTTCTTATATCGCTTATTTGATAATGATCGCTTTTTTTAAAAATAAAATTGCCATTTAATGTTTTTTTTTGCCATACACAAAAAGCAAGCCCAAAAACAATATATTTGGCATGACGTCATTTCGACATAAGCATATGTCTAATCTACTCAGTGCGAATGCTATTTTTGTTTATTTATTTATTTTTAGTTTTTTTTAGTTTTCTATGTTATTTAAGCAATTATCTATTATGAGTTATAATACTTATCGTTCTTGTGTAGTACCTAATTGCAAAAAAACTGTTGTTAAGGCTCTACAAAAAGTTGTTTATCCAAGTGGTAAAAGATTTAAAACCTAGAAACATTTAAATAAAACTAGCTAGAAGGGATCCAAAATTATTATCGAATCTGAATAATTGATTATATTCTTGTAAAGATGTAAGTATAATGCAAGATACAATTTGTAAGTTCATTAGAAATTATAATACTGATAAATAAATAACACACAGGGAATAAGTGATACAACGTAAAATGGTAAGAAATGAAAGCGAGAACCATCAAGGGAAAAAATTAACTGATCGAAGTATAAGATACAGTAACTGAAAAAAATTACTGTTAATATAATAAGTGATAAATTATAATATTAATTTTTCATAATTCGAAAAATAATTAATAAAGTTTTAACAAATAGTGACTGTGATAAATGAATTTTAATTTTTATTTTTAATGTGTAAATTGACAAATTAGAAATTGTTTTTTTGACCTTGACAGAATATATAACTCCAATATAATAACTCCAGCATGGAGTTGAGTTTTGAAATCATTTAGTTCCAAAATTGTATCAAGATTGTCCCTGAGGATGGCCGGATAGGCCGAAACGTCGGACTTGTAAGACAAATAAAATGTGTTGAGACTAAAATGGATAAAAATTAAATTATTTATTTAAACAAAATTAACCAGTCTCAAGAAAGTGTTTAAGATTATAAATAAAATTTTTTTTATTTATAATTATATAGTAAATTTTGAAACAGATACATGAAATTTGAACCAAAACTATGCAGAGATTTTAAAGAAAATAATTTATGAAAAATATGTATAAAATTTTATGTTACTATTTACAATTAATTTTAATAATAAAATCAATAAAAAATTTAGACCAAAATGCAATTGAAATAAATTAATTATAAGCCTGACATGACTATATGGAAGGTTAAAAATAGTTTGTTTATATGATAAGTTAATCTAAAATTAATTTTTTTTTAAATTAATGAAATTGTGACAAAATAGGTAACTAGACATAATCTTATGCAAGCTTATTAATAATTAATTTATTGTTTTATAGGGTAATTTGAGTTGTAATTAATGACCTGGGTAGAATAGCCTGTAAAACATTTTTAAATAATTGGATAAGTGAGGTGTAAATTTATATTTC
Organism: Halyomorpha halys; assembly: GCF_000696795.3. Taxonomy (NCBI): domain Eukaryota; kingdom Metazoa; phylum Arthropoda; class Insecta; order Hemiptera; family Pentatomidae; genus Halyomorpha; species Halyomorpha halys. The sequence goes on along the minus strand of NW_027111176.1, from coordinate 361,112 downwards.
AGGTATGATAAATTATTATTAATAATGTTTTTGTTAAAATTGTTACAAATGAATTTATAATAAGCTATTAATTGTTAGATTGTCTTTGAGGATGGCCGAAACGTTAGACAGTTAAATAATTAATAAAGAGACTTAACCAATTAATTTATTTTCAAAAAAACTATTTCGTTTTATTTTTGTTTTTGTTCTTAGTCCTGATGAAAGTTTGAAATAATGGCCGAAACGTTGGCAAGAAAAAATTTAAACTGTTGACGATATGATAAAGAAAGTTGAGACTTAACATTGATACGAATTGATTTATTTAAAAATAAATACCAGTCTCAAGAAATTTAAAAGATTATGAATATATGTAAATAATATTTTTGACGGATAAATAAGTCCTTGGAATTCTTAGAACAAATTATAATAATATTGAAATAATACAGTGCCATCTTAGTATTTACAATAGCCCTGTGCGAATCCTTATAAAGTAGGAACTCGTCCGGAGTCCTTTTCTTTTTTTTTTCCCAGACAGATCGAGCGATGGTAATAAGCACCTGGCGAAAATTCGATAGCTACCGAAAAGGGGATATACCGGGAGAGGATCGGAGAAGGGGGGAGGCGAAGGAGAAGGAAGAAATAAGAGAAAAAGCCAATGGAAAAGGGGAAAAGAAAAAGAATAAAAATAAAGAAAAAGGACAAACAGTGTTTTGCAATTAGAGGCTCCCAAGGGACCACCCAAGGAGAGGAAGAGTGTAATAAGTCTATTAACTGGGAGCTTACCCGGCCGCCCACCAGGCTGCGGCACCTGTCGGGGGCCTTCGCGGGATCTGTTGTGTCTCTCGGCAAACATCTTCTCACCCGCCAATTAGGTCTTTAAATGGAAAATTTGAATATGGAAATATATACACATTTTTAGAAAATTATCTCAAATTATATTATTATATAATTTTTTTTTTTAATTCGGAACAAATCATCGAAGATTATAATTAATGAGCAGGCTTAATTCAAGCATTACTAACTATTTAAGTATAAGATGTAAAAGAGCACACCTCACATTAACAGTACATGACGTCTTTGTCATTTATTTGACATTTGCCTCTAACAAGTTTGAAATATTCATGTATACTAATGATAACAAATAATATTGTATTTATATAGTAAATATCTTTAATAATGTATATTAGAAGGATATGTACTAACTGTTAGCCGTAAGTCAACCCTGTGGCTTCAGGAGCCCTCCTAGGGTCCACCTATCTTTAATTGGGGAAAAATTGGTGATTCTGAACAAATCACTTCCTAGCACAACCGTTGGTCTAGTAGCAGTCCTAACAAAGTGTATCTTCGCAAATATATTTTAACCCGCCAATTGGATCTTTAAATTGAAAATTTGAATATGGAAATATATACAGATTTTTCGAAAATTATCTCAAATTATATTATTATAATATGTATTTTTTTTTAATAATTTATTTATTGTTATTTACAACTGTATACACATATATACGACAAGTAAATTTGCGGTAGGTGACATAGTGACATGATACAAACATGTGGAGAATCTACCCACTGATAGAACTCCAATAACATTTCTAGAGGAGAAGATCTCGAGTCCATCTTTTTTTTCAGACGCCTAGGAGGATTATTAGGTAATGAAGGAGAAGCCAAAAGTTAGAAACAAGTGGATTTGGGTGGTTGAGAAGTTTATCATGGAAGGAACGGTATCTGGTTCTGGCCAAATCGGCAACATATGGAACATTGAGGTCCTGATGGATGAATTGATTTGTGACGAAGTAAGGATTTTACGAAGGATTTTGGACTGTAAGGATTGGATTCGGGAGGAATTTGATGGTTTAGTAATTGTATCTTTAAATAGAAAATTCGAATATGTAAATGTATACTGATTTTTCGGAAATTATCTCAAATAACTTTATTATATAATTTTTTTTAAAAATTCTAATCATCTACGAGTATAATCAATGAGCAGGCCTAATTCATATATCACTTATTATTAAAGTATAAGTTATGACCTTTACCTTCGTTGGAATAGTAGTTTTCATGATATATGTTAAAATAAATTGATTTATAGTTGTTCGGACAATAAGTTTGATTTATGAAAAACTTTATTTCAGAAACCATTCGATGTACAGATCTCTGCTAGAGCTCAAATGAAAGCTAGTTAAATTTGCTAGAAAATAGTTAATTGTATTTATCTCTGTAGAAGTAGTAGTTTTTATGATATTTAACAAAATAATCTCATAAAATGTTAAAAATAAGTTGTGCGCACACTTTTTCACTTTCCATTATCCACCATCTATTATCTTCTCGATACAGGTAACATAGGGCACTTTCCTTAACACATCTTTCACAGCTTTATAGCCCCTCCGTCACTTTGGATTTTGAGATCTGCTACTTACGCATTTCTGTTATTATTATATTTTTTAATCAGTCAAATAGTAGACATACCTCTTCGGAATATTGTAGATTGCCGCTATAACAGACACCATTACTAACTCATCCAACCAGGCGACATTCTTCAGCAGTTACAAACCGTTTTAGTGCTGAATCGTAACGTGTTAGGAATGCGCTGAACTTGGTTGAGCTAGTGCAAACATTATAAAGGTTATAAGGGAACCACTGCCATATAAATAGATTTCTGAAAATTGATGTTATTCCAATGCCATAAAAAGATACTTAGATAGTTATTAAGAGAGTTGAAATGAAATTTTGAGAGCACCACAATTTTCTAAAATTCTATTATTTATAAAACTGACTCAAAGAACATAAACATAAATTATGCAAATATGATAAATAAATTGCAGTTATTATAGCATCCAATTTACAATAGTCCTAAAAAACAAAAAAGAGATCAAATAAAAATTGATAACGATTGTTTCAAAAGGAGACAATACCATAACAACAGCAGTAGAAAGGAGGAATTGAAAGAATTAAGTTATGAAGGATTAAGGTGATTGTGAAAGTGTGATAGTGAAAATGAAAAAAAAACATAGAAATGTACAGTATAGTTTAACTATGCACAGTATAACAATCTCTAAAGCAGTACAATAAGCTTCGTCACGTCATCTTTCCACCGCCTCATTTGTTCCTTATTCCTTTTCAATTTTTTTCTCAATTACTATAGTATTATTTTTATCCTTATATTAGATAGGCTTATCCTAATTGAAATAGTCTAATGAGGCTAAAGTGATGAATTAAAATAAATATATTTTTTTGATGAATAAAATTAATTTTACTTATTTGAAACAAATAAGCAGTATTAGCTAAACTACAATAGGGGAATTTATGATTTGTTAGATGTAAAAAGTCCTAACGTGCGTAGGAATTTATGTTATAAATTTAGATATATAAGAAGATGGTCAGGGTTGCGGTCAAAACAGAAACAAAAATAGTTTACAACTATTTATTTTCCGACGCTTCGCCCCGCTTTGCAGGGCTTCATCAGGGCTAAAAAGATTTTTAAAAAAACTGAGAATATTACAACAATAAGATACAATAAGGCAATTTAAGCAAAGATAAATGTTATGTAAAAATAAAGTGATAAGAAATTACATATAAATAAAAGGAAGGAAGACGTAAAATAGTATCAATATAAAATAAAATTGAATAAACAATGATAAATATAAAAAATAAGTAACAATGGTAAGAGTAAACATTTTTGAAAAATACGTAAAATATACAGTTAAAAAAGAGCAGGAGACGAAAAAAAAATAGAGATTAAATAAATGTCTTGAAAGAATAATTAAAAAAAAAAATAATAATGATATTAAAGCATTGTCGCCTTCTGTTCAACCTTTACTTTTGAACTGGTAGGTTGTCCTGACTTGTACTTTGCTCATTTATTATCATTTTAATATCATTATTACCATCCATAAAGTCCTAAATGTTCCTTATGTAACCGATCTAGCCCGAACCCGATATTATTCCTTCCATAATAAACTCCCAAACCCACTCGTTTCTAACCTTGCTTCCTCTTCCATTCCTGGCAATCCTCCAAGTCGCCTGAAAAGAAGATGGCCTCGTGACCTTATATTGTAAACTGTTTTTAGAGTTCTACTACTGGGTAGTTTCTCTACATCCTGTATCATATCATTATGTCATTATGATCAAATTTACTGGTTGTATTTTTTTATACAGTTCTATCTTTTTCTTTGTATATCAACAAATAAATAAATAAAAAAAAATAAAAAAATATCATTATTATTATTTTTTCGGTCAACTATATATACATATATGTTATAAATTTAGGAGTGTGAGCAGCCCAGTTTTATGTTTATGTTATATATTACATGTAGAGGAGGTCATAGTGGAACTGGGTAACTTGTTTTGTGAGCATTCCTTCCAGAACATTCTAATTGTTATTTCTATGCATTACATTATTAGAGTTTTAAGAACGTCAATAACAAAACCAACACAAACCGAACACGATCTTCGAGTAACTATCCTATCAAAACAACAACTTACAAAATGGTGTAGACTCAGCTAGTCTTTTTTTTTTTATAATTTATTTATTGATATTTATAACATTTCTAGAGAAGAAGATCTCGAGGCCATCTTCTTTTCAGACGGCTAGGAGGATTATTAGGTAATGAAGAAGAAGCCTGGTTAGAAACTAGTGGATTTGGGTGGTTGAGAAGTTTATTATGGAAGGAACGGTGTCTGGTTCTGGCCAAATCGGCAACATATGGAATATTGAGGTCCTGATGGATGACTTGATTTGTGACAAAGTAAGATCATTAAGGATTTTACGAAGGATTTTGGACTGTAAGGATTGGATTCTGGAGGATTTTGATTAGTCTATTTGAATCTCCATTTAAAAGATCTAGTAACAGACTCTCCATATGTCGTAACATGCTAAAAGAAGGAAATATTTCTCCATTTAACATGCTAAACTGAAGATCACGAATACCTCTATTATTTAAGTAAAGATATTATTCATACTTTTTATTTTGGATATGCAATGTATATTTTATGGATTAGTGATGTTTCAGATGTATCATACTGAAAATGGAGGAAGAGCACCGAAACGTAGATGAAAGAAAAATAGTTCTATAATAAGAAAATATAGGAAGGCTTCCACAAAATAAAACTTAAATGAATTTTTCTCAATCTAAGATTAACTCTATCTGTGTATTTTGAATACTAGAATATATACCTACTTGAAAAACGCTCCAAATTTCTTATTTACCACAAAAAAAACTCTTATACATTATGATAATCAGACCTATTTGGACGTACTACCCGTATCTACCCTTAGATGACCCTTATCACGTCACAAATAGACTCATCCATAAAGACCTTAACATCTCATTCGTTGCATATTTTTTCCGAAATAGATATTCCTCCTTTCATTCCAAAAACCCTTAAATACGAAACCTCAGTTCTTAATCTATCATCCTTAACAATCAATGATAATCCTCCGAGGCGTCTGAAAAAAAGATCGTTACGAGATCTTCTAATTTAAAGCTTGAAGTATCACTATTGGGTGGTTCCTTCCCAAGATTATCATGAGTTCTGAAGCATTCGTTATATATTTTTTTTTTTTAAACAGTTGTAAATTCCAATAAATAAATTTTTAAAAAAACTCTTATCCTTACCATTGTTCTCACATTGCAAGAAGTATGCGGATAGTATTGTTCTGAATCCGAAAAAAAAATATATATATATAAAATAAAAAATGACTTCATAGCTAATGCAGATGCTAGGTAATGCAGCCTGTTTGCAAAGAGCACTAGGACCAGCACATTCGCTCCAGAGCGGAGAGGTAATGTGTTGTGCCTTTGTCCTCGGTGACAGACTGGAACTCCAGCCATCCTGGAGCAGACCGTGGCCAATCGGGATCGCTGCTCAAGGACGGCAGGAAATGAGCTGTCTCCTTGTACCATCCCACCTTACTCGGATTTTCCAGGGTAACATCTTTTGAAGAAAGAATCTTCCTGAATGGACCACTAGACGATTAGGCACTAGAGATAGTCTTGGCTGAGGATATATTTTATCAAAAAAAAATTTTTTTTTTAAATAACTTTATTGATATTTACAACTGTATATTATATAATGGTCTTAATTAAAATGGGGTGTTACAAGCGTGTAGAGCAACTACCCACTGGTAGCACTCTAATGACATTTTACAATATCTGGTCTCGCGGCCATCTTCTTTTCAGGCACCTCGGAGGATTTTCAGAAATGGAAGATGGATGCAAGGTTAGAAACTAGGGGGTTTGAGTGGTTAGAGAGTTTATAATGAAAGGAGTGATATCTGGTTACATAGGGAACATTAAGGTCTTTATGTATGATTTTATTCATTAATTCAGATTGGCATTATTACAGTCATGTAGATCAGTCTTTTGTAATATGTTGGAAGTTTAGAACGTTTGTCTAGTAAGTGCTGAATTAGTCGAAATCGACGTGCAGTTTCCTGTCTTTTCAGTCTTCTGTGAGGATTTCAGGTTAATCGTATGTCCAAATGTAGTCCAAGGTAGCGGATCTGTTCGACAGTGGCAAGAGTAACATTATTAAATGAAACTGTAGGGCAGTCGGTAGGTTTACGACGAAGGGTAAAGGTGATTTGATGGGATTTGTTGGAATTTATCTTAATCCTCCAATTACTACACCATTCTTCGAGGGCTGTGATATGGGATTGGAGAGTTTGGGATACAATTAATGGGTTATTATTAACTGCGAGCACACATGTGTCATCGGCATACGTGGTGAGGATATTGTTAGGATTGGTTGGAATGTAGGCTGTATGGACGGTGCATAGGATGGGACCAAGGATATTACCTTGAGGAACACCAGCGGACTGAGAATAGAGAGATGAATAGGAATTTTAATACCAAAAGGCTTGAGGTTGGAGATCATATTATCATATTCCACTCATAACCTCTTCACCACACCATTATTCATGAATGATAATAAATAATAATAATAATAATAAATATAAAACATACAATTGATGGAACCAATGGAATTTGGTTAGATAGGTGGGCAACAGGACATAGTATGTTAATGGTAATTTATAAAATATAATAAATAACATTAAAATGTTAATAATCGATAGATATTCTATTGTAAAAACATTTTTAGACTTTTGCGAAACAGCACTAATAAAAAAAAATAAGAGTTAAAAAATAGGACTTTTGGATGTTTAAATACTCAGTTTGGAATGTATAAAAAAATTCAATTCACATGTCAACAAATCAATAATAATTTAAAGAAAAAATAAGAATAATAAATAGGAAATTTAGTTTAATCTGAAAACATTTTAGACTTGTAAATATCCAATCCTTACAGTCCAAAATCCTTAATGCTTCTTACAAATCAAGTCATCCATCAGGACCTCAATGTCCCATATGTTGTCAATTTGGCCAGAACCAGATACGAATCCTTCAATGATAAACTTCCCAACCACCCAAATCCACTTGTTTCTAACCTGGCTTCTCCTTCACTACCTAATAATCCTCCTAGGTGTCTGAAAAGAAGATGGCCTCGAGATCTTCTCCGTTAGAAATGTTTTTGGAGTTCTATCAATGGGTAGATTATCCACATGTTTGTATCATGTCACTATGTCACCTACAGCAAATTTACTTGATGTACATATATCTATACAGTTGTAAATAACAATAGATAAATTATTTTTAAAAAAAAACTCCCAAAAGATATAAATTACCCACATACTCAACAATATTTACAGCTGAACTTAAGGCGATTTCAACAGCACATTATTTATCCATTGAATACTCAAACATACTCATTTGTATAGATTCAATGTATGCACTCCAGAGTCTATCAAACTTCAGTCATAGGGGACCTGCGATTGACAAAATTCACAACTATATAGAAATGCTAAAACATCTTTAAAAAAGTGTTTCCTTTCTCTGGACTCCGGGACACTCAGGAATAGCTGGAAATGAGGCAGCGGATAAAGCGGCTAAAGAGGCTACTACAATGAACGTTCCACCACTCCAAATTTACGAGCCGAAAGACATAAAGAAAAGAATAAGAAAAAGTTGGGATTCAATGTGGGCTGCCGTACCACTCACCAATAAACTAAGAAATGTTTAAAAAAACACACAAAAGTGGAGAAGTGTCATAAGGGGAAACAGAAGAGAAGTGGTTGTTGCAAGAGTAAGAATAGGACATTTCAAATTTACACACCTCCACTTAATTACAAAAGGACCAACCTATATGCCAAACCTGTCAGTCCCCAGTATCGATAAAGCATATAATTGAAGAATGCCCATCATTTCGTCAAGCCTTCGAAAATAATAAAATTCCTCGTACAAGAGAATTGGCCCTTAAAGACTCAGCAGAATCCATGGACAAAATAATATTAAAAGGATTTAGTGAATGACATAAATTCTTCCTTATTAAAAAACAATAGTTTATTTCATACCATCAGCAACGTTTCGGGAGATTTCCCCCATCTTCAGGCTGTTGTAACATAGTCATGCATGAAATAAACTATTGTTTTTTAATAAGGAAGAATTTATGTCATTCACTAAATCCTTTTAATTCCATAAGACTCTTCCAGCATAAAGGATTATTAAATTTAGAAAAACAATATGGTTATGAATGAAGACCATATGAATAATATTAATACAAAATTCTTGCAAAATCTACGAATTGTGCTACGGCATGACTATGTTACAACAG
>NW_027111176.1:349793-352408 GCF_000696795.3 Halyomorpha halys | reverse complement strand
TTTTAATAAGGAAGAATTTATGTCATTCACTAAATCCTTTTAATTCCATAAGACTCTTCCAGCATAAAGGATTATTAAATTTACAAAATAATAAAATTTCTTAAAGAAACTCAACTTTATACTAAAATATAATCCACCAATATCGACCAGTGTAAAAAGGAAATAGTCTACATTCAACTATCAAATGTCCAAGACAAAAAGATAAATAAAGTAAAAAGGGTGTAATTATTTGTATGTAAATGTGTAAAAAAACTTTTTTTTTTTTTTTTATTAAAAATGCAATGTAAAATTTGTTGATTATATAAAATAATTATGTGTATATTTATATAGAGAATTTAATTATTCTACAGAATTTTCCATAATATATCAAAAAGAGGATATCCAAGGCGGAGACTCCAGATTTTTCAATTACGTTAATACTCCTATGAACTCCATAACAGCCTGTCACTTCGGAATGCCTAGACTATATGGGAATAAGAAGTGGACAAGAGGCTATGTAGGGTGGGATCGAGTCTAGCCGATGGTCAACACCATAATGGATCAATTTAGCGATCGGCCACAGTCCAGTGTCCACTCTACACACAATAACAGGACCATATTGCTCCTTCATCCCATCAGCTCTGGGAGATCTCCTGTATCCATTGTAGTCCTCAGGGCAGTAGTGTGTTAGTATGCGGCCCACTGGCTGCCAATCTTCTAGTACAAGAGCCGGGAAGATAAAAAGGCAGTTATCTCACCCCAATTTTTGATTACTTTAATGAAAACTATGTATAATTACTTGTCAAAACTGAGGAGACTGCCAAGTATAGGTAGGGGGAATAAAAAATGGCGGCTGTTTAAAAACCTTTAAAAAAAAACTTATTTTTCATTCATAGCTCTATATCTTAAAAACTACCAACAAAACAAGAAAATCTTAGAGAAGATTATTTAAAGAAGATTAAATTTACTGAAATATTAGCCCTAAAAGATCTATTTAAGTCCAATAGTTATTGAGATATAGCTTATTAAAAAGCAAAATGTCTTAAAAATCAACTGAAAGATTAGTAGTTAATAAATTTATTTTGAGAAATCTATATCTCAGGAACTATGTGACGTACAGATGTCTATAAGCACTCAAATTAAAGCTAGTAAAATAGTTAATTATGTTTATCTTTATAGGAGTAGTTGTTTTTGATATTTGACAAAATAATCTCGTAAAATGTTAATTTCTAGTTGTTCCTATAAAATGTTGGATTTTTGAAAAAAAATATCTCTGGATCCATAAGACGCATACATGTCTGCCAACACTCAAAATAAAGGAAATTTAACTTACTATAAAGTAGTTTATGACAATTATCTTCGTAGGGGTAGTAGTTTTTATGATATTCACATATGAATATGAATTAGTCTGAACAACTATAAATCAATTTATTTTAGCAAATTTCATGTAAACTATTACTCCTACGAAGATAAACATAATAAACTACTTTATAGCTCATTAAACTAGCTTTAATTTAAGTGCTAATAGACATTTGTACGTCAAATGCTTTTTGAGATATAATTTTTTAAAAATAAATTCACTAACTACTGATCTTTCAGTACGTCCCATACATTTTTATGAAAGGTTACTTTTGAAAAATCTATATCTCGAAAAGAATTTAACGTTAATAACTCTATTAGGGCTCATATTTTAGCGAATTTACTCTTCTTTAAATGAAGTTTTCTTAGGTTTTTTTTGTGTTGTTTCTACTTTTTAAGATATAGAGCTCCGAATGAAGAATTAGTTTTTTTTATCGCTTTGAAACAGCGGCCATTTTTTATTCCCCCTACCTATACTTGGCAGACTCATCAATTTTGACTATTAATTATACATAGTTTTCATTAAAGTAAGCAAAATTTGGGGTGAGATAACTGCTTTTTTTCTCCTCTTGGGCTCTTGTACTAAGAGCGCAACCTCACACAAATGACCTTTGGTAAGACCAATGCTCAGTGGAGGTACTCGGAGACCAATCGTTGGCTTGGTGCCCGGGTCAAGCGGACTGAAACAGGTTTGAGGACTTGCGGCTGCTTGTGATGTAGGTTCTTGTAGGTCCTGCTTGTCTCGGCTGTCACCTTAACTCCTGCTTTCATCAGCGTGCTCCTTACCAGGACAGAGGGATCCTTGCTAGAGATAATGTTAGGGAGATAATTCACAACAATCTTATGAAGATGTCAATGGGTCCAAACACCGTTGGGAGAGTTAAATTAGTATTGGTTCCATCGATGTTTTATTAGCAATATTATAAATTTAGAGAGGAAAAGTTCGAAGCAGCTAAGATATTAACAAGATAATCTCTATAATCAAAAGATTTTAATGTTGATTCTTAAGGGGTCAGATTATTGGCCAAGCAGCATAAAAAATAAATTCTCTAAAATTAAGACCAGCTTTCTTCACAGGAGTATTCGATTTCCATTTTGTAATAATTACGATTACAAATTATATTATTGCAGCACTTACTAGACAAACGGTTTAAACTTCCAACTCATTACAACTGACTGATCTACATGACAATAATAAGGCCCATCTGGATATACGGAGTTGAGCTTTGGGACTCAACTAAACCTTCGAATTCCTCTCGTATCCAATCTGTACAATC
>NW_027111176.1:343357-349553 GCF_000696795.3 Halyomorpha halys | reverse complement strand
AATTTATAATATATTAATATATAGAGATATGAGCGGGGTGGCTCATTGGTAAAACACTGTGCCACGAACTTCCAGGAACTGGGTTTGAACCCGGCTGTGATTAATAATTATTTATTATATTACTGAGTACACTGTGAGTTCGGAAGCCCTGCAGTTTACCCAGCCTCATAAATTAGGTACTCTCAATTAGAAAAACATCTGACGATCCAGCGTGATTCTGACCAGATCATCTCCTTATACAACCATTGTTCTAGTAACAGTACTTCTAGTACAAGAGCCCAGTGGAAAAAAGTCAGTTATTTCATCCCAATTTTTTATTACTTTTATGAAAACTAAGTATAATTGCTAGTCAAAATTAATGAGTCTGCCAAGTATAGGTAGGGGGAATAAAAAATGGCGGCTGTTTCAAAAAAACACTAATTTTCCATTCGGAGCTCTATATCTTAAAAACTACAAACAACACTAGAAAATCTAAGAGAACATTATTTAAAGAAGAGTAAATTTGCTGAAATACTAGCCCTAATAGAGCTATTTACGTCCAACAGTTCTCGAGATATAGCTTTTTAAAAAGCAAAATGTCTTAAAAATCTAATAATCCAACTATAGTCATGAGGAATACAAAATGGCGACTTAAAAATGAAAAAAAAATTTATTCATTCGGACCTCCATATCTTTGAACCTACTTACAACACAAATGATAAAAGGGTCCAATTATGAAATTTTAATCTTTTTTAATAAATAACATTTGACTGTAGGAAATTAATAAAAAAACTTCGTCGTTTAAAAACTAAGATAATTAAAATAAAAAGTTAATTTTCAAAATGTAAAAGTGAATTTACTGAAAAATATTATTAGCAAATATACCCACTCACTTCTTTTAATGTAAATATTTTTTTTTCAGGATTTCAAAAATTTTAAAACATTTGTTTTCTCTTTGAACCTCTGGTTTTAACTAGTCAGGATAAAATTAATTTCGGAGGGAAAAGAAAACTAAAAGGGAAATCTTGAAATTATGGTGTATATTTAAGAGTTGAGAGTAATTAGGATTTCTTTTCTCCGCATTAAAATTAATATTTTAATGACCATTAAACAATAAATTTTATGATAAAAAAAAAAAAAATGAAATTATACAAAGTATGTCAAAAACTTGCGATTGTATGCAACCAGGTGTGAAACGTCGGTTAACAATAAATAGTTTTCTTTTACTATTTTGGTAGCTTTATTGACCGCCACCCGATTTATCTTCCTACAATCTATAGTACTATTCAAAGGTCAGTGCTTACATTTAAGGACACAGTTTCGCTTAACTTAAAAAAATCTCTGGTCTCGTGAAACGGCTATATAAAATTATAAATAAAAGAAGTAATAATTTAATAAGTAATAAATTCCTTCCATAATAAACTCCCTAACCACCCAAACCCACTCGTTTCTAACCTTGCTTCCTCTTCCATTCCTGGCAATCTTCCGAGGCGCCTGAAAAGAAGATGGCCCCGTGGCCTTATATTAGGGGTATTCATGATCTTTGGTTTAACATGTTAAAGCGTGTTAAATGGAAAAACTCATGTTAAATCGAAAAAAAAACATGGAACATGGAGAATAATTTCAATACAGTTGTCAATTATCTCATCTTCATTCTCTTCCTCACAAGTTTGAAGATCAATAAGACACTCATAAGCTAAACACTCACACAAATTCCACTTTTCACTCACTCTAGGCATGTTGTAATAAATTGCTTAAATCAATACTGAAGTAAACAATAACATGAGGGTCTGGAAGGAAGGTTATAAACATAAAGGCTTATACAACAAGTTGCTGAGAAAATCCGCTAGGGGCTCTTATGCATTTAACGTTTAACATAACTTCAAATAGGGCTGCTCACAATCCTGTAGTTATAAACATTTAACATGGTAAAACATTTAACATTTATCACAACATCATGAATACCCCTATTGTAAACTGTTTTTAGAGTTCTACTGCTGGGTAGTTTCTCTACATCCTGTATCATATCATTATGTCCAAATTTACTGGTTGTATTTTTTTATACAGTTGTAAATATCAATAAATAAATAAAATTAAAAAAATAAATAAATAATAAGTAATAGGTCGCCCCTCTACCAAGACTTGGGAGGTGGCAAAGCACTTTCTTGACCGCCACCCGGACTGTCTCCTTACAATATACTTCATACGGGCAACTATCTTTTTATAATATTAGTTGGAAATTAATTAATTAAATTAATTTCCTGAATCATTATTGATTCAATTTATGAAAGGAATATACAATAACGAATAATGAAAATAAATGATACGGTAACATTCCAGAGCCAGCAGATTCGTTGAAGTCTCTTCGATCTGGATTGCTGGAGACAAATGCCTGGAATACTCGAATTACAGCCAGGACGAATGGCAACCTTTAGCTACAAGATATTAAGAAGGGGAGGAATACCAACAGCCGATATGAGAAATAAATATAACTTTATCCTGTAGGGGCATTAGTGGATATTGGTAAGGGCGAGCGTAGAGGTGGGGGGGCACAGGAGCGCAGGAGTTGTGAATAATGGATGTCCCCCCCCTCCCGGTTTGAATTTCAGATCCTGCGCCCCCCTCGCGGACTACTACAAGTGTATTCTGTCTCCTCACCGCTATCTTATTTACAATTCCCCGATCCGTTTCCTGTCTCACCAATAGGCAGCAGATCATTCCGCTACATAAACATAATTAAATTACACTAACATGTATTCATAACTTGTTAGTCAAGTAAACATGTGTATGTGCAAAAAAAATTAATTAACTTACAGTTGAAACAAAGATATTCCTTTTCACTATTCTGTTTAGTTTAGCACTAAGATAGATTGACACAGATAGACAAATGGGTACAGTTATGAAATTTTAATTTATCTTTTTTAATAAATAACATTAAGGATTGTAGGAAACTAAAAAAAAAAATCTCTGTCCTTTGAAAATAAAACTTAACTAAAAGTGTAAAAATGAATTTTCTGAAAAACCTTTTTACTTCAACTGTTTTTAGTGTAATTTTTTTTTAAAATTTATTTATTGATATTTACAACTGTATACATATATACACATTAAGTAAATTTGCTGTAAGTGATATTATGACATGATAAAAACATGTGGAGAATCTACCCATTGATAGAACATTCCACAGGAGAAGATCTCGAGGCCATTTTCTTTTCAGACGCCTAGGAGGATTATTAGGTAGTGAAGGAGAAACCAGGTTAGAAACGAGTTGGTTTTGGGTGGTTGGGAAGTTTATTATGGAAGGAATGGTATCTGGTTCTGGCCAAATCGGCAACATACGGGACATTGAGGTCCTGATGGATAATTAGTGTAAATTTTTTTCAGGATTTCGAAAATTCTGAAACATTTGTTTTCTCTGTGAACCTCTGGTTTTAACTAATAACTAAGGTTTAAAAAAAAATGAAATTGTGAAAAATATGTCCAAAACTTGCGATTGCATGGAAATAAAATTACGTATTTTTGAAATTAAGTTAGTACCAACTACCACTTCGAACTGTTCGGGGTTTTGCCTCCCAAAGTGCATGCTCTATACATCAGCAAATATACCCACTTCGAATTTATCCAAACATTTTATTGTAAATGATTTTTTTTTTCAAGATTTTAGAAATTTTCTTTGCACCTTCGGTTTAAGCTAGTCAGGACAAACTCACTAGTTTCTAACCTTGCTTCCTTTTCGATTCCTGACAATCCTCCGAGGCACCTGAAAAGAAGATGGCTAAAATGCTCTGTAAAGTTAAAAGTAATGTATTTTACATTACATTACTCTACAATTTATACAATTAAAAGTAATAGATTGAAATCAATGTTATTAATTTTTAATATTTACGCAATATATAATAATTTTCAATCTCAAATTAATATAAAATAAGAAATAAAATGCCGTAGGAAGATAGTCCGGGTGGCAGTCAATAAAGGTATCAAAACATTAAAAGAAAACTATTTATTGTTAACCAACGTTTCGTCCCACTTTGCAGGAATTCGTCAGGGCTGTGTGATTGATACAAAGATGACATCAACTTTATCGGTGATTTTCAACCATCCTTGGTTATTTGGACAGTTGCCATCCTTGTTTCAATCAAGACGAAGCCCTACAAAGTTGGACGAAACGTAGGTTAACAATAAATATTTTTTTGTTACCAATTTGAAACCTTTATTGACCACCACCCGGACTAGGATGGAAGGGTGAAACGTTTATTAATTAAATTAAATTAATTAATTAAGCTGTACCACTACAACCCATAAACCCAGAGGTTCAATACTTTTTAAGGAAGTACTAGGGGTATTCATGATCTTTAGTTTAACATGCTAAAGCGTGTTAAATGGAGTAATAATTGCTTCCTTTGCCATGTTAAAACGATATAACATATAACATGGTTGAGAGTCTGTTACTTGGTCTGTTAAATGGAGAATGACGTCACGAAAACAGACCAGCTGAGCTCGTCATTGTTTTATTTGTAGTTGTATTAGATTACTTGCTCGTAGTTTGTTGGGATTTTGTTAGTATTGTTTTGAATGTTTCTATAACTAATAAAGCAATGGATGAAAATAATAATAATGAATCAAAACATAGAATTGAACAATGACATAAAGTTGTAGGAGAAAAGGTTATAAAATAAGTTGCTCAGAAAATCCGCTAGGAGCTCTTATGCATTTAACATTTAACATGACTTTAAATAGGGCTGCTCGAAATAATATACTTATAACATTTAACATGGTAAAATATTTTACATTTAACACATCTACATGACAATAATAAGGCCCATCTGGACATACGGAGTTGAGCTTTGGGGCTCCACTAAACATTCGAATTCCTCTCGTATCCAATCTTTACAATCCAAAATCCTTCGTAAAATCCTCAATGTTCCTTATTTTGTTACTAATAAAACCTAATAAATGTTCTTTATGTAACCGATCTAGCCCGAACCCGATATTATTCCTTCCATAATAAACTCCCTAACCACCCAAACCCACTCGTTTCTAACCTTGCTTCCTCTTCCATTCCTGGCGATCCTCCGAGGCGCTTGAAAAGAAGATGGCCTCGAGACCTTATATTGTAAACTGTTTTTAGAGTTCTACTACTGGGTAGTTTCTCTACATCCTATATCATATCATTATGTCATTATGATCAAATTTACTGGTTGTATTTTTTTATACAGTTGTTGTACACAATATCATGAATAGTTACTAGACCAACGGTTGTGGAAGCAGGTTTACTCAATTCAGTACTCAATTCATGAGGCTGGGTGGATTCCAGGAGGGCTACAGAACCCACAAGGTTCTGGGGAGAACAATTTTCTGCCCAGCCGGATTCTAAACCGAGTCCTAGGAGTTAGTAGCGTCGCGCTCTACCACAGTGCTACTGCGCTCCCCTAAGGTGAAACGTTGGTTAACAATAAATAGTTTGTTCTACTATTTTATTGCCTTTATTGACAGACTATCTTCCTACAATCTACCTCATACCGTCAACAATCTTCTTCCCAAATTACGTTACACTTACGTGTGTAAACAGTTTTTTTATTTAGTTTACAATGAGCCTTATTACGAACTTTTAATTATACTATAACTAATAATAATTATGACAAAATGTTCATGTATAATGAGGACGTTCTAATGATCGATACTTTTCACCGAAATTGGTCAGGTTTCTGACATAAAGGAGAAGTGAAGAAAAAAAAATGACTAAAAGAACGGGTTTCTAAAAATAAATTGCCACCTGCTGGAAAGGAAAGGAGCTATTAGTATATAATATCCTAAACCCCATTTTTTTTTTCCTCTTTCGGCATCGCCTTTATTGGAGCGACTTCCGGCCAATCAGCTGAGGTGTCTTGTTATATATACATCCTCTCCATTGTATGCGAACATCTTTACGGTCTAAGTTAGCTTATATTACACTTCTAATTACGGGGCAATTAATTCTTTGTCACACATAAGTCGTCCCTAAGTGCTCACAGTGTATTGTAAATTATAGTGCATTTATCAAGTCCACGGCCTAGAGGAATATATCAAATTAAATGTATTTCTCTTACATATTACGATGACAGTTTAAACAATCTATAAGAATTATTGATAGCAATGTTATTATTTTTTTTTTTTTTTAATAATTTATTTATTGATATTTACAACTTTATACACATATATCTGGAGGCCATCTTCTTTTCAG
>NW_027111176.1:341924-342697 GCF_000696795.3 Halyomorpha halys | reverse complement strand
AGTACAACTTCCTCTCTACGGCATTTGCGACTGGAGGTACCCCAGGGCTTGACATCCTTCTTAATAATTTTTTGATTAATTAAATGAATTAATGATTAATTAGATTAATTAAATGGAATTTGATGGTTTAGTGGAGCCCCAAAGCTCAACTCCTATTATTAAAAATGATCTTTGAATTAATTTTACTAGAAGATGGTTGGGGGGTGCGGTCAAAATAAAACACAAATAAGTTGAAGTAACTTATTTAATCGTGCCAACGTTTAGGCCAGAATTTCTAGCCTTCATCAGGGCTTTATTTTCTGTATTCATTGGTTGTTGTCTTGTTCTGTTCTTAGCACTGAGGGAGGCTAGAAATTTCAATACTACCTCTTCAGTTAGTACAAGAGCTCAAATGGTGACAAAAGTCAATAACCTCACACATTTTTTTATTGCTTTAATGAAAACTATGTATAATTACTATTCAAAACTGACGAGTCTACAATGAACTGTTTGGGATCAAAAATGGCATTCGAAAACGTTAAAAAATAAAATAATTGTTCATTCGAGCTCTACATTTTTAAAACTATCTACAACAATAGAAAACCTAAAATAGAATTTACGTTCAATACTTCCCAGGATACAGTTTTTTAAAGGCAAAATTTTATAACAAATGTATAGAACATGAAATGAAAATGAATGAATGAAATGAAAAAATAACTTTATTCTGGGACTTATGTCCCCTAAGAATAATTACATGGTTCATATAGTGAGATTTTATCTGGCGAGCGTTTACA
>NW_027111176.1:335290-340658 GCF_000696795.3 Halyomorpha halys | reverse complement strand
ATATAATATTATTTACTAATACAAACTGAATAGATATAATAACAATTAATTAAATCAGTAACACAAAATGTAAATAACTAAATATATTAAATTTATATAAAGATTTCAATTGTATTGAATTCAGTCTATACAGCTGATAGTACAAGAGCCTGGAAGAAAAAAAAGGCAGTTATCTCACCACAATTTTGGATTACTTCAATAAAAACTATGTATAATTAATAGTCAAAATTGATGAGTCTGCCAAGTATAGGCAGCGGGAACAAAAAATGGCGGCTGTTTCAAAACCTCAAATAAACATTGATTATTCATTCGGAGCTCTATATCGTAAAAACTACCAACAAAACTAGAAAATCTAAGAGAACATTATTTAAAGAAGAATAAATTTTCTGAAATATTAGCCCTGAAAGAGCTATTTACGTCCAATAGTTCTCGAGATATAGCTTTGTTCGTATAAAATGTTGGATATTTGAAAAATATATCACTAGATCCATAAGAATATGTCTGCCAACACTCAAAATAAAGGACAATTAAGTTACTATAAAGAAATCTATGACACTTATCTTCATAGGGGTAGTTTTTTATGATATTCACGTATGAATATAAATTTGGCAAATGAAAATTTGTCCGAACAACCATAAATCAATTTATTTTAGCAAATTTCATGAAAACTATTGCTCCTACGAAGATAAACATAATAAACTACTTTATAGCTCATTAAACTAGCTTTAATTTGAGTGTTAATAGACATCTGTACGTCAAATGGTTTTTGAGACATACATTTTTCAAAATATATTCACTTCTTATTTTTTAATAGTTCTCTTAGGTTTTCTTGTGTTGTTCCTACTTTTTAAGATATAGAGCTCCGAATGAAAAATTAGTTTATTTTATCGCTTTGGAACAGCCATCATTTTTTATTCACCATACCTATACTTGGCAGACTCATCAATTTTGATAATTAATTATACATAGTTTTAATTAAAGTAATCAGAAATTGGGGTGAGATAACTGCCTTTTTTCTCCTCATGGGCTCTTGTACTATATCATTCCAACCAATTCTAACATTGTGTCCTCGCAGTTAATAATAATCCTTTAATTGCATTCCCAACTCTCCAGTCCTTTATTGCAACCCTTCATGAATGGTGCCATAATCGGAGGATAAAAATAAATCCCAACAAGCACCATCATCATCAAATCAAAGACTGCCCTACAGCATCTATTAATAATATTACTCTTATATCAAATACTGACATAACTGTAATAAGGCCAATCTGGACTTGCGGAGTTGAGCTTTGCTCTAATTCTTACAATCCAAAAATCTTCGTAAAATTCTCAATGCTCCTTACTTTCTTACAAATAAAATCATTCATAAAGACCTTAATGTTCCATATGTAACCGATCTAGCCCGAAGTTGTGTCATTCCTTCAATTATAAACTCCTTAACCATAGAACTCTAGTTTATAATCCATGCTTCTACCTGTATTCCTGACTATCCTCCGAGGCGCCTGAAAAGATGGCCTCGAGATCTTGAATAGAGTGCTACCCATCATTCCGGTGCCACACACACAAGCTACCATTCTGATCTTATATCAAATTTACTTGATGTATTGTTATGTAAATAACAATAAATTAATTTAAAAAAAAATTTAATTCAATTATCTATCTACAACCCTAAATCTAGCAATTGCGAAGCTTTGCCGGTTCTGTTTGCCACCTATAAATGTAGTCAACAGGTTAAGGATCCCTTCACAGCACTTTGTTGCATAATCAAAAACATGGGCACAATGAAGTACTGGTACTAGTACCGATGAGGGAAACCGGTCCTGTATGAGGGCCTAGTCTTTTTTGCCAACCCCTTGCTACAGTGGGGCCGCCAAGCTGCCTCGGGACCATCAAGACATAAATATTAACTGCCCGGCATCAAACCCGCAACATTCCAAACCGGTCACTCTAGAACCCTTGTCCGAACGTGCTTGCTCATCACGTACCTGACTATCGACTATTGAGTTATTATCTTATTTGGGAGAGACACCATCAACTTGATGAACACTATAAGAGAACAGAGTTCCCTGTAGATAGAGCCAAAACCAAAAGATTTGATATTAATGAAATGAAATGGAAAATAGTTTATTATTCTGGGACTAGGTCCTTTTAGAACAATTTCAAAGGTTTTTTTTTTTTTTAAATAATTTATTTATTGATATTTACAACTGTATACACTTATATACAACAAGTAAATTTACTGTAGGTGACATAGTGACATGATAAAATCTAGTGGAGAATCTACCCATTGATAGAACTCCAAAAACATTTCTAAAGGAGAAGATCTCGAGGTCATCTTCTTTTCAGACGCCTAGGAGGATTATTAGGTAATGAAGGAGAAGCCAGGTTAGAAACAAGTGGATTTGGGTGGTTGAGAAGTTTACAAGTTAACATTGAGGTCCTGATGGATGACTTGATTTGTGACAAAGTAAGGAGCATTAAGGATTTTACGAAGGATTTTGGACTGTAAGGATTGGATTCTGGAAGAATTTGATGGTTTAGTGGAGCCCCAAAGCTCAACTCCGTATGTTCAGATAGGCCTTATAATAGTCATGTAGATCAATCTTTTGTAATGGATTGGCAATTTAGACCGTTTGTCTATTAAATGTTGCAATAGTCGAAATCGACGTGCAGTTTCCTGTCTTTTCAGTCCTGTATGAGGATTTCAGGCTAGTCGTTTGTCCAGCTGCAGTTATTACAAAGGTAATTTTAATTTTACAATAACATATATTGGCCGAAAACAGTTAGAAAACGTGCTATTAACTGTATCACACTAAGTAACTGAATAATACATTTTTTTTTTTTTTTTATGAAATTCAGATTTTATTTATTGATAAATATTGTTGGGAAATAAATAATACTGATGACTGGTTACATTCGTACAAAAATAAGAAAACATAAAAATAAATAAAATCAATCTCTCTAAATATAAACAAACAGAATAATAAAGAAAATATACATAATCAAACCATATACATAACAAAATAAATAAAATAATACTAATCGCATTTACACTCTTATATACAATAGGGGTATTCTTGATGTGTTAAATGTAAAAAGATTTAACATGCTAAATGTTATAAGTATATGATTGAGAGCAGCATAATTTAAAGTCTATGTTATATGTAAAATTAAGAAGAGCTCCAAGCAAATTTTCTGGAGAACTTCGTAACTTTCCTTCTAAAAACCTTCCAGAATTTCATTACTTTTATCCATTACTTTAGCCCCTAAGCCATTAAAACTTCAACAGACTATTACAAGCTCAGCTGGTCTGTTGTGTTACATCATTCTCTATTTAACAGACTCTCAACCATGTTATATGTTTTATCCTTTTAACATGCTAAAAGAAGGAAATATATCTCCATTTAATACGCTTTAAGGTGTCAAACTAAATATTAACGAACTAAAGGTTCGTTTTTTTGCGTAGAAGAAGAGGAAGAATCCCAGGCACTTTGCTTCACCTCAGGAAATAAAGTACCATAACTACTACAACCCTAGAAGGGCCAACGGTTCAGTACTAACGAAATACTGTTTCTTCAGCAACGGTTGTACAAGCAGATGATTTGTTCGAGATCACCATCAACCCGAAATAATTAAGGAATGGGTCATTCCAGGTCAATTCAGCACAGTTTTGAACTTCATCACAGATTTTCTTAAATTTTGTACAGGTATTGCTTAAGTATCATAACCTTTAGCTGAAAATACGGCATTTGATTATTAGTATCATATGATAATGAAATGATTTTACCATTTACCTACTTCTACTAAAAGGGTTCTGATCCAAAAATGTTGGAATGACATGAAAAATATAAACTCACAGGGTTGACTCATGGATACAGTAGATAGAGCGTAAATTAATTATTCAGAAAGACGTATTAGTGCTTCAAATACTTTCCGAGCTCAATAGTAAACCGTAAATTATTACGCGAGTGGGAATCGGATAGTAAAATATCTTCAGCTAATGATCTATCTCGAGAAGATTTACGTCTTCATAAATTCTTCTCGAAGTACTAAATCAATTTATAATGAATTTTAACCTTAACAGAAAAGATAATTCGGTTCAACTTCTCTCTCAATATAACAAAGGTATCAGTTTAAATGCCTCATTCCAAATATAATTTCAAAATAGAAATAGTTTTTGAAATAGGACCGAAACTATTAGAGAAAGAGTATAGCATAATGATTGGTAGGTCTGGCCGGGAAGCTAAAAGTAGTAACTGACAGTAACCTCACAGAAGACAAACGTTTAACTGAATATACTGATTTGCCACTCATCGCAAATCCAAGGCTTGGACAAATGTTTGGTAAACAAAGGAAGCAACAAACGTTGCTATTCACACGCTTGTTTTGTTCTTATAAATTTTTTCGGATGTTATATCCGATTTATTCTATTTTCATTACAAAATTAAAGATTCATATACGAGTACTACATAACCAAAAATTCAACCTCCGTTTTAGAATTTTTATCAGAAACTTTTGAATTTATTGTTTTTTTTTTGTTATGTTCTTTTCATGATCTTCCTGTACCTATAGGTGACCAACCTTTTATTTTTTCTTATTTAATTTTTATGTTTCATTGTATACCATTGTAATTTTCCATTTACTTGTTTACTTATTTTAAATGTTTGTATTTTTTTTAGCCCTAACGAAGCCTTGAAACGTGGGGCGAAACGTTGGCTCGATTAAAATAGTTCAAGTTTTTTTTTTTTTACCGCACCCGGACCATATTCCATTTATTAATAATACACACGGTCAATTTTACACACAACTTTACATTTTTCGTATTTGGATTTTGGGATTATCGACATAATCTCTAACTTTCACTGCCCTCAATATAAGGTCAGCTGTTATAATGTTTTTTGACATGTGCAGTATGGGATAAATGACAGGGTTTGTAAACACGTCTTTAGAAGAGCAGGTATCGGACGCGTGCCACGGCAGTGTCAACATGTCAAGCTGTCACTCTTCCAGATGCTACTGTCGGGCTACCATGCCCTCGTCTTTCTTGGAAACTTTTCAAAACAACTTGAGCCGATTTACTCCAAACCATATTTCAAAAGTTAAATGTTTTGTCACGCTTAATACGATACTGACACCCGTTTCAATAACACTTCTTAGGACTTTGTTATCTTTCTAACTATTATTATTTAAATTTAATTATATTATTTCAATTTCTTGAGAAAAGGTAATTATTTATTTTGAGGTGTAGATAGTTGACCGTAGATTAATGTTTGAAGAAGTTTTCGGGGGGTGCGGTCAGCAAAGAACAACATAAATAAACAAAACCATATTTATTTATTTTATGCCGACGTTTCGACCTGAGTTTCAG
>NW_027111176.1:331906-334960 GCF_000696795.3 Halyomorpha halys | reverse complement strand
CAGGTCGAAACGTCGGCATAAAATAAATAAATATGGTTTTGTTTATTTATGTTGTTCTTTGTTGACCGCACCCCCCGACAAACTTCTTCAAGTAATTATTTATTAAATAAATCAAAAATTTGTATCCATTTTTGTCTCAACGCTTTTATTTTTACCAATCCAACGTTTCAGCCTTTCTAGCCATCTTCAATATAATTTCTTCCTCACATTAATTTAAAGTTTGTTTAGCAGGCTATTCTGCCCAGGTCGTTTCCATTATTATAAGTTAAAAGCCTATTTTTTAAAATTTAAAATCATTAATATTTAATTTTTCTTATATAAGATTATTCACAATTAATACACTGAAAATGGTTTGTTATATGGTAGTGTATTAATTGTGGATAATCTTATATAAGAAAAATTAAATATTAATGATAATTTTAAAAAATAGGCTTTTAACTTATAATTCAATTTAAGGTTATGTAGTGAATTTTTATCATTTACCACATAATTTGTTGATATTTGTATTTCTTTTCATTTCATTTATCTTTTACTGCGTGTTCCTATTGTATAATAATAAATTATTGGAGAAGTTTTTCGGGGGGTACGGTCAGCAAAGAGCAACATAAATAAACAAAACCATATTTATTTATTTTATGCCGACGTTTCGACCTGAGTTTCAGGTCTTCATCAGGGGTTGTGTCGTAGAAGGTAGGCTAGTGAAAAGAGTTGTGAATGTCATATGTATTGTCATGGCTGAGAGCTTGTAAAGACGGCAGTAGGAATTTACTAAGTTTAACGGCGGGGGAATTGATGTTAGAAGCGATCGGACGGAGGGGGGATTAGGTTTGTGGATTTTGGGAAAGCCATAAAAACGGGGGCAACTGAATTATAAGAGATTAGGTTGTTTTTAATGAAGGTGTAGGGTCACGGGACGTAGTGGTGTATGTGGAATGATCGGATAGGAGTTGTGTCATTTTTTTATTATAGTCAGGGCGGTTTATAATGACAGTCTTGTTACTTTTGTCTGCTTTGGTGATAATAATGTCATCATGTGAACTAAGGAAGGATCGGGTGAAAGAAAGGTCTTTAAAGAAAAGGGGAGAAAAATTGGAAGAAAAGGATGGAGGGTGTTGTAGGTAATTAGAGATGGTATTGCAAATAGTAGTGCGTGATAACTCTTTACTCTCATTAGAATGATCAAATAGGGGGTCGTTGTGAATGTATTCTAAGTCAGTGAGTAATTCTGGAATAATTTAATAATAATAAATTCATCTTTAGGTCTTTATCTAAACAACAACTTTCATACTTGAAAATTAAAACAACACGATCACAATTATTATAAATATAAACATATATAGGGAGATGGTCAGGGTTGCGGTCAATAGTGAAACAAAAATAGTTTACAACTATTTTATTTTCCAACGTTTAGCCCCACTTTGCAGGGCTTCATCAGGGCTAAAAAGATACAAAATGAAACTATGTTAAGATAAAATGATAGAAATAAAAATAAAAAGATACAATGAAAAGAATAAAAAACAAGTAACAAAGGCAAGAGCAATAGTTTCTTTCTGTCTGTTCAACTTATTTATTTGGACAGGTATGTTGTCCTATATGGCTCTCTACTCATTTATTGTCATTTTTTTTTCCATTATTATTTATTTTTTTTTTTTTATTATTCTTTCATGACGTTTATTTTCTCTCTGTATATGTATTGTTTTTTGTTTGTTGTTTTATATACATCTCATGTACTTTTTTAACTTTATATTTTACGTATTTTTGTATGAAACTATTGCTCTTGCCTTTGTTACTTGTTTTTTATTCTTTTCATTGTATCTTTTTATTTTTATTTCTATCATTTTATCTTAACATAGTTTCATTTTGTATCTTTTTAGCCCTGATGAAGCCCTGCAAAGTGGGGCGAAACGTTGGAAAATAAATAGTTGTAAACTATTTTTGTTTCACTATTGACCGCAACCCTGACCATCTCCCTATATATCAATTTTTACGGTCAACTATACATACATAAATATAAATATAAACATTCAGTTTTTTTTTTATATAACAAAAAAAACACACAAGTTCTTCATTATTAATTAATTGTAATTGATCATATGGCGAGAAGTTTCAAATGGGTTTGCCACTAAAACAAATGTAAAATAATGAAACATTAAGTGAATTATAAATAAGAATAGATTTGAAACAAATATACAAGAGAAATAAAATTGTTGATAATAATTTCGACAGTAGCAAATCCATTTCAAACACTCTCTGTGCTAACGTCGACTATTGCCGCTGAAGACGTTAATAATCATGCCACTACAATCTTTATATCGTTTTGTGACTGAAATTTGTTTATATCTTTGGTTACCAAGCATTTGTATGGTGGATTTGCGGCAAGTGCCCGGGGACTCCACTTGGTTGCAGTCGTTTAAACAATTATATTTTTCCTCCCTCTGCCATTATCTTCCCCTGTTGCTCTCCGACAAACTCTCTAATCCACTTCGCCGGAGATAAATATATTAACAATAGAATAGAGGCTATCTCTGCGGGATTAAGAGAGACTCTCCTGAACAAACATGGCGTGGGAGCGATGGGTCGGATGCTGGGTCACGCTTCCAAACCATCCCCCCCCCCCCGATAGATTTACGGTCGGAATAAATAAGCCGTATATCAGTGAGCTAGCCACATCTGCTCCCCAGCTGTCGGTACCTGGCCCTTCGCAGCCTCAGCCCCAGTCTCATTTACTTCTCTCATACATAATACTACTACATGCTATATAACAGTATACATTTTATGTAGAGACTAGATTTTTGTGCAATAAAAACCGATAAATATCCAATAAAAAACTCAATATGTGCAAAACTCTGCAATAATCAACTTATTATTTTTATAATGAGGTGTAGATAGTTGACCGTAGATTAATGCTTGGAGAAGTTTGTCGGGGGGTGCGGTCAGTTATAAACCTGCCTTCTACGCCACTACGTAAGTCTCTTCTCGTTCTCATATTTGTTACATTATTCTTTTCCTTTCTCCATATACTACCTTTTCCTATTGTATATATATATATATATA
>NW_027111176.1:327581-331791 GCF_000696795.3 Halyomorpha halys | reverse complement strand
GAGAGAGAGAGAGAGAGAGAGAGATTTATATTTCTAGTATAGGTATATAAGTTAATACTCACAATGTAATTCAGATATAAGCCACTCACTATTTTTCATTGTCTGTCATAATGTTCAATTTGTAGATTCCATTTATTTATTTATTTTTTCAGTTTTTTAGACACTACTTGCATATCTTATATTATATATGTCTTCTAACCTACATGAAATTATATTTCATCTGTCACTGTTTTCAATTTACTACCATACAATTCCACGAATATCAATCAATTTAAATTTTGTACTATTCAATTATCAGTTATAAATTTTTTATCATTTATGATTTAATTCAATATTTTGTATAATTCTAAATTTGTTTGCATACTATTCCTTTTCAATTGTATGTTACACTAAATGTTGTTGTTATCTCTTTTGTTCTATACCCCTGATGAAGACCTGAAACTCAGGTCGAAACGTCGGCATAAAAGAAATAAATATGTTTTTTTATTTATGTTGTTCTTTGCTGACCGTGCCCCCCGACAAACCTCTCCAAGTATTATTTTTATAAATATAATTTCAAATATGTAGAAGACGGTCAAGCTTTCGACCTAATTTTCAGGTCTTCATCAGGAAGAAACTAAAATGCTCTTAGTTTAGCAGGAATCTATATGTCTATAACTCTCTAATGAAGACCTAAAATTAGGTCGAAACGTCGGCACAAAGAAATAATTCGTTTGTTTATTTTTGTTGTTTTTTCTGACCGTACCTCCCAGCCATCTTCTCCTCATTATAATAAGTATTCTTTATTAAATAAATCAAAAATTCGTATCCATTAATGTCTCAACACTTCATTTTTCACCAGTCCAACGTTTCGGCCATTCTAGCCATCCTCAAAGACATCTAAATATTTAACAGCTTATATTATATCTTCAAAGTTAAATATAAAGATATAATATAAGCTGTTAAATATTTAGATGTCCTTGAGGATGGCTAGAATGGCCGAAACGTTGGACTGGTGAAAAATAAAGTGTTGAGACAATAATGGATACGAATTTTTGATTTATTTAATAAATAATTGCCTTGTCTCAAGAATTTGAAATAATAATATAAATATCCTTTTAAAAAATATATACTTTCTGAGTTATGCGACAATAAAGTTTAATTTTGTTCATAACTTTTTTTCTACTGGATGTATCCAGGATTTCTTTTTTTCATTTTTTCCTTCTCCCCCTCTTATTTATTTGTAATTTGGTATCATTCCCCTTTTTTTAATCATTTTCAGGAAGCGATGTGGCACTGTGGTAAGGCACGATGCTACTAACTCCAAGGACCAGCTTCTAAGCCGGCTGGGCAGAAAATTAGTTTTCGGTTACTGCAACCGTGAGTCAACACTGTGGATTCCAGAGCCCACCTAGGGTCCACCCAGCCTCATGAATTAGGTACCCTTAATTGAGTAATCCTTGCACAACCGTTGGTCTAGTATTAATACTTCCAAAGTACTGCACCCTCATGGGCTGTAGCGTTATAGATTTTAGTTTTTAATTTAACCATTTCCCTTTCCGTTATATGTCTAATACTTTTTTTGTATTACTTGTTTTTTACTCTTCATTTTTATATAAATGTTAACATATTTTACATAACTTTTAACCACATCATAAATTATTTTTATTTCATGTTATCTTATTCCCTTACCCTGCTAGTCTATTTTAGTGTATATTTTATCCCTGATGAAGCTTTGAAATGAGGGGCGAAACGTTGGGTCAAAATAAATAGTCTATTTATTATTTCAGTTATTTTGAATACACACGGACATTCTTCTTTTTAAATAATACACACGGGCAATCAACGAGCTTCCAAAATAAATTATTATATATGTATTTTTGTACTTAGTATTTTGATTTTTCAATCTCATAACTGATTCATTTAAGAGGGTTATTTTAATTCTGTCAATAATTTATTCGTGGTTAACATTCACTGCTATTAACTCAGTAGTTAATGGAGGAGTACACCCCGTGTCGAGATAGGGCCGCAAACATGATATGACTGGTTCTACCTTAAGACTTAATCGAGGAAAAAAAAAATCCCATATTGAGATAATAATTTTCCTTTCTTCATTATCAGCGATTCATAAATATGCATTCTTTATTCTTTTTTTTTGCTTTTCTCATTTATTTTTTTCTTTATGAATATTAATGAAGTTCGTAGCACGTTTCGAGACTTATCTTGATGTCTTCTTCTTGAGAAATTGAGCTGAAACTGACAGTTATTTTATAATAATAAATCAAATCCCAAACCATCTATGAAAGCTTTATGAAGGGGAAGTAGTTTTCGCACTCACATATGAGCCGTTCAGTGGACACATCGATTAACTCCACTATTTTAAAAATCTTAAATTTAAGTGTCAAAGCACTTGGTATAGTCATAACTTTTTATATTTATAATAGCTTTCTTGAATAATACAGATTACTGGCAAAATTTTTTTGGTCATTGAATAATAAGTAATTTATTTCAGAAGCCATTGTGATTAACTCCATACTCTAATGTAAATTGTTTCAACAACGCAATTATTAATTATTGAATTATTTGTTCCTTCCGTGCATCAACGCTCTTTTTTTAAAACAGCCGAAGGTGCTTTCCACCTCTCAACGATATTGGTAACAAGGTAACACGTAAATCCAATCGGCAAACAGATAAAAAGAAACGCAATGTAAACGGAAGTTAGTATAACAGTTATCTCGCACGATGAATGTTACTGTATACTTCACCAATATTACATGGACTAAATATTTTCTTGGTATTTTCAAAATTATTCCCAGATTGTTTTTAAAGAAATAAATCCGTAATAATCAATAAGAGTGAGACTAATAACAATGTGTATGAGGAAAACAGTGATGGTTCTTCAATACCATTTATAAACAGAAAGTCTAATCCAGAAAGTCCTGGATTCATCTGATGGCAACAGTACAAATTTCCCAACCAAGGCATTGATGGAGAAGAAAAGAAGTCCTAATCCTGATAAATGGACACGAAATCTACAAAAGCATAACAGAACAAAAGGTTTGGCATACAGGAATAGGGGGGGGGAAATAATACCTGCAAAACATTTGTCGATATAATATGCAGATGCATACAAAAACTGTAACATTACTGACGATTATTTTTTGGCTATTTTTTTTAATTAATTTTATACACCGTTAGATGAAAGCTATATCTGTATTTATGTATTCTACATTATATATTTAAATTAATATTATAACAGGAATTTTAGAAAACAATATACAGTACTTCATAGCGTTTTTCAACTTTTTGTTTTATGCAGTTAATCGATGCGTGCACTGAACGGCTCATATGTTAGAACAAGAGCCCAAGAGGAGAAAAGGCAGTTATTTATTTATTTTTCGATTAGTTAATTGAAAACTATGAACAATTACAAGTCAAAGTCGATGAGTCTGCCAAGTATAAGTAGGGGGAATAAAAAATGGAGTCTGTTTCTTAACCTTAAAAAAAAATTAATTTTTCAATCGGAGCTCTATATCTTTACAGCTACCAACAAAACTAGGGAATCTAAGAGAGCATAATATAAAGAAGAGTAAATTTGCTGAAATATTAGCCATAATAGAATTATTTACGTTAAATAGTTTTCGAGATATAGCTTTTTAAAAAAAAAAAATCATAAAAATGTTGTATGGGACGTACTAAAAGATCAGTAGTTAGTGAATTTATTATGAAAAATTTATATTTCAAAAACCATTTGACGTATAGATGTATATTAGCACTCAAATTAAAGCTAGTTTAATGAGCTATAAAGTAGCTTTACGACGAAGGGTAAAGGTGATTTGATGGGATTTATATTAATCGTTTAATTATGAGACCATTCTTTCAAGGCTTTAAAATAAAAGCCAATGCTAAAATATAACTTTAAAAAATAAAAATGCTTGTAGAACAGATTCGATACTTAGGACTCCATCTTGACAAGAGACTTACTTGGAATCCACACACAAGACTGAAACAACAAGAAACTGCTCGTAGATTCCAATTGCTACAACACTTACTTGACAAACGCTCTAAACTTCCCATTCACTACAAATAATTATTATACACTACAATAATCAGACCAATTTGAACGTATGGAATTGAGCTCTGGGGCTCCACCAAATCATCATATTCCTCCCGCATCCAAAATCCTACGTAAAATCCTTGATGCTCCTTATTACGTCACAAATAAACTCAT
>NW_027111176.1:325032-327515 GCF_000696795.3 Halyomorpha halys | reverse complement strand
CGTTGCAGATTTGGCCCAAAACAGATATGCGTCTTTTCATTCCAAACTCCTTAACCATCCTAACCCATTAATTCTTAATCTTTCATCCTTAACAATTCCTGATAATCCTCCGAGGCGTCTAAAAAGAAGATGGCCACGGGACCTTCTAATTTAAATTAATGTTAACCAATGGGTGGTTCCTTCCCAAGATTTTCAAGTGTATATGAAATACATATTTACCTATTGTATTATTTTGTACAGTTGTAAATTACATTAAATAAATAATTTTAAAAAATAAATAAATAAAATTTGTGGCAATGCGTTATAATAACAGTCTTCACTTTACATAAATAAAAAATGAGGACATTTCAAAAGAGCTCTGGTAAGAGAGGATGAGATGAAGTGTGGTTATAAACGCCATGTCAGTGATGAACAAGCCAAGTATTAAGTCCTGGCTGCAAATTAAAGTTTCTTTTCAAGGAGCTCCCATAACCGGCTCCTTTTCGCTTGTGCATTGTGGTCACGTCCCGTTCAACTTTGTTATGATGCGCTTGTTGATTACCCGTCAAATAGTTCGTACCTCAATCAAGTGTTTCCTGGTTGAGAAGTAAGAATAGTACTTTATATATATTAGTAGATTTTGAGGATCAGTCAACTAGACAACTATATTGTGAGCTAAGGTTTCGCAACTTTATTTTTTACAAAGTCATGTCCTACAACGAAAAAACAGTTTTTTTAGAATAAAGAAATTCACTATAGCAATGTTATAGACAATTGTAATTGTTTAATTTTTACAGTCATTAATCTTAAATTATACGTTGTTGAATAAATCTTGTTCTAAAAAACTTCACTGACAAAACCTAAAAGAGCAATTTAAAGTAGAATATCTTCCAAAAATTTTAGCCTTTTTTTTTAAATATCTTTATTGAAATTTACAACTGTGTATTATATAATGCATTCAGCATATTTGATCTTACTTAAAATGGGGTGTTACAGGCGTGTAGAGAAACTATCCATTGGTTTTTCAGGCGCCTCGGAGGATCGCCTGGAATGGAAGAGGATGCAAGTTTAGAGAAACAAGGAGGTTTGAGTGGTGAAGGAGTTTTTAATGGAAGGAGTGATATCTTGTTCGGGCTAGATCGGTTACATAGGGAACATTAAGGTCTTTATGTATGATTTTATTTGTGATAAAGTAAGGAGCATTGAGGATTTTAAGGATTGGAGAGGAATTCGAAGGTTTAGTGGAGCACCAAAGCTCAACTCTGTATGTCCAGATGGGCCTTATTACAGTCATGTAGATCAGTCTTTTGTAATGTGTTGGAAGTTTAGACCGTTTGTCTAGTAAGTGCTGTAATAGTCGAAGTCGACGTGCAGTTTCGTCTTTTAAATGGTCTATTAAGTAGTTTATAACATTTGTCTTCTTAGAGGTTGCAGTATTCATGATAGTTATTAAAAAAATTTGATTTCTAGTTTTCGGACACAATTTCAAATACCAATATCATAAAACTACTACCCCAACCAAGGTTACGTCTAATTTCTTAACGCTTTTCTCTCTCAACTTCGTCACTGGTATTGAAAGTTAGTGGAGGCTGTGAAAGGGCATTAGCTGTGATAAATAATTAATTAAATTAATAAAATTTTATTTTTTATTATTCTTTCGTGATCTTTATTTAATCTCAACTTTCTTCTTTATTGTCTTTAGTGTTTTAAATTTTGATTTCTCATATCTAGTTTTCTCTTTTTTCGTTTTATATTCGTCTCCTGTACTTTTTTAACCGTATAACTTACGTCATTTTTATTCTTATCATTGTTTATTAAAGTTTATTTTATTTTAATACTATTTTATTTCTTCTTTACTTTTATTTGTATATAATTTCTTTTCAATTATTTTTACATAATATTTATTCTACGTTAATTTTCCTTTTTTGTATCTTTTTAGCCCTGATGAAGCCCTACAAAGTTGAGCGAAACGTCAGATAATAAATAATAAAACCTATTTTTTTCTTTTTGACCGCATCACTGACCATCTTCATTATATTTTATATTATATGGTCAACTATTTATAAATATGATTCCGGTTTATTACTTCAAGCAATTTAATTTTTTATATTTTTATTTATGCATAGCTTATGCTACCAGCACCATATTCATCTGTATTTTTATAACAATTATAATTTTGTCGTGCATCAAATTTATTTACTCATTTCGTCATTTTTATTTTGTTTTTAATATTAATATCTGAAAAGACAGGAAACTGCTCGTCGATTCCGACTATTAGAACATTTACTAGACAAATGGTCCAAACTTCCAATCTATTACAAAAGACTGATCTACATGACTATTATAAGGCCTATTTGGATATACGGAGTTGAGCTATGGGGCTCCACTAAACCATCTAATTCCTCTCGAATCCAATCCTTACAGTCCAAAATCCTTAATGCTCCTTACTTAGTCACAAATCAAATCATCCGTCAGGACCTCAATGTCCCCTATGTTGCCGATTT
>NW_027111176.1:323784-324169 GCF_000696795.3 Halyomorpha halys | reverse complement strand
TTTATAAAGAAAACGTTACGGGAGGGTGAAAATAAAAGATAAAAAGTAGAAAAATTTTAGAAGAAGAAACATTGCAAGATAGTTCGGGTGGCGTATAATAATGGTATCAAAATAGTAAATGAAAACTATTCATTTATTATATGGTTATATCTACCAACGTTTCGCTCCACTTTGCAGGGCTTCTTCAGGGCTGTGAGATTGGAACAGCGAACGAATGCTCGTTTGGACGCTAAGGATACGTTGGATGTTTCCGTTTTTTCCTCCATTAGTCATTAATAAAATTTATCAATATTTTGCATTTATGCATGTACTTTTGCATTTATTGTTAAATTATTGGTAAAGTTTCGTCACACTTTACAAAATTCTTACGATGTTTGTATCATGT
>NW_027111176.1:320283-322724 GCF_000696795.3 Halyomorpha halys | reverse complement strand
TTTTTTTTTCTTTATTTCACCTTTCAAAACACTGCAAACAACGTTTGGGAACTAAATATATTTAATTAAATTAATAATAAGTGCAATTCTCATCTATTTGAGTTTCAGTAAAATATTCTGTTAGAGGTTACATTACTTACTCGGTTTCAGTATGGCTTCTTATTATTGGTCCAAAGCCAAAGGTTACAGTGTTGAAGGATAATAATAAGACTCGCCCTGCTGCGTATTATAGCAGATCCTTGATTGAATCATCTAATACTTAAAAATTAAAAAGAAAACAGTTAAAAGCCTGGGATATAATCTTGAGGTAGGAGATGGTGGATAAGAGGGATAAGTAGAGAGTGGCCGCTAAACAAGTATTCCCCACCCGGAGCAAGGATTCGTAATTACACCACGATCTTGGAGCAACCTAACAACTTCATCCTCCGGGCCGCCGAATATCCTCCTAGCCTATAATATTGGCGGAGGATAGGAACCATTGTCCTCCTATAATACAACACCGATAAAAAATTCTGGTTCGGGATTAGGGTGATTAAGGGGGGTATTCTGGGGGGTTCTGATGTGAAAGATGGCTCCCCTCTTATACTGACCTTAAGTCGATATTCAACTATATTATTTAGAATATAAAACAAAAAAATAGAAGCTAAATAAAAAATAAAACACCGCCAATTTTCTTATGATTAGAAGAGATCGTAGAAAAAAAATTACTTGGAGAAGTTTGCCGGGGGGTGCGGTCAGCAAAGAAGAACATAAATAAACAAAACCATATTTATTTATTATATACCGACGTTTCGACCTGAGTTTCAGGTCTTCGTCAGGGGTTGCAAACTTGCAAGCAGTTACAAACCTTTCTTATACGCCACAACCCCTGATGAAGACCTGAAACTCAGGTCGAAAC
The DNA here is from genome assembly GCF_000696795.3 of Halyomorpha halys. Classification (NCBI taxonomy): domain Eukaryota; kingdom Metazoa; phylum Arthropoda; class Insecta; order Hemiptera; family Pentatomidae; genus Halyomorpha; species Halyomorpha halys. Next base: position 321,826 of record NW_027111176.1, on the reverse strand, counting down.
GTCGGCATATAATAAATAAATATGGTTTTGTTTATTTATGTTGTTCTTTGCTAACCGCACCCCCCCCCCCGACAAAAATTCTCCTAGCATTAATTTACGGTCAACTATCTACACCTCATTCAGAAAAAAAATTAATTCTAAGACGTTTCCATATTTGAATTTAAATGATTTGTTAAATCATTTGTCAACATTTTTCGTTAACTATATTTGGTTCCCAAAAGTTCTTTTCGGTGTTTTGAAGATAATTTTAAAATGTGAGAGATCTAGCCCGAACCCGATATTATTCCTTCCATAATAAACTCCCTAACCACCCAAACCCACTCGTTTCTAATCTTGCTTCCTCTTCCATTCCTGGCAATCCTCCGAGGTGCCTGAAAAGAAGATGGCCTCGTGACCTTATATTACAAACTGTTTTTAGAGTTCTAGTACTGGGTAGTTTCTATACATCCTGTATCATATCATTATGTCATTATGATCAAATTTACTGGTTGTATTCTTTTATACAGTTGTAAATATCAACAAATAAATAAAAAAAAAAAAATGTGAGAAATTAGTGAAAAAGGCAAAAACAAAATGAAGAAATGTGTACATAAGTTTGATGCACCAGAAAATTATAATTGCTGTAAAAAATACGTTTGAATACAGATGAATATGGTACTGAAAGTATAACTTATGCATAAATAAAAATATAAGAAATTAAATTGCTTGAAGTAATAAACCGGAATTTGTAGTCAAATTTGATTACATTTTTATATCCATAAATAGTTGATCATATAATTTAAAATATGAAGAAGATGGTCAGGGTTGCGGTCAAAAAGAAAAATAGGTTTTTATAATTTATTATCTGACGTTTCGCCCCATTTTTCAGGGCTTCATCAGGACTAAAAAGATAAAAATTAAGTATTAAATTAAATTAAGTAAAAATAAGTGAAAATAAAATAATATAAAAATAAAAGGAAAGAAGAAATAAAATAGTATTAAAATAAAATAAACAATGATAAGAATAAAAGATTACCTAAGCTTAGCCGTATAGCTAATAACATAAAAAGAACATAAGACGTATATTTTTTAAAATTTATTTATTTATTTATTGATATTTATAACTGTATAAAAAGTACTACAAGTAAATTTGATCATAATGACATAATGATATGATACAGCATATAGAGAAACTACCCAGTAGTAGAACTCTAAAAAATTTTACAATATAAGGTCACGAGACCATCTTCTTTTCAGGCACCTCGGAGGATTGCCAGGAATGGAAGAGGAAGCAAGGTTAGAAACTAGTGGGTTTGGGTGGTTAGGTAGTTTATTATGGAAGGAATAATATCGGGTTCGGGCTAGATCGGTTACATAAGGAACATTTAGGTCTTTATGAATGCTTTTATTAGTAACAAAATAAGGAGCATTGAGGATTTTACGAAGGATTTTGGATTGTAAGGATTGGATACGAGAGGAATTTGAAGGTTTATTGGAGCCCCAAGAGGCGTATATAAAACGAAAAAATAGAATTGTTGGAAAAAAAACCGTGCCCGTGTATGCC
>NW_027111176.1:319178-319770 GCF_000696795.3 Halyomorpha halys | reverse complement strand
AAATATGGTTTTGTTTATTTATGTTGTTCTTCGCTGACCGCACCCCCCGACAAACTTCTTCAAGTATTAATCTACGGTCAACTATCTACACCTCAACTTAAATGATAATAAATGAGCAAAGAACAAACCAGAAGTTCAAGCTGGTAATAAATAGTTAAAAACTATTTTGTTATTTCTTACCGCAAACCCTATTAAATTTTTTGACTATTTCGAAGGATCACAGTTGAAAATATTAAATTAATACTGTGAATTTAAAATTCAGGACATACCTACCAATATTTAGTGAGTTCTATGAAGAAAGGATGAGATGCAGTGTGGTTATAATGGCCATGTCAGAGGATGAACAAGTTAAGTCTTGATTGCAAATTAAAGTTTTCAAGGAGGTCTCGTAACCGGCTCCTTTTCGTTTTTGCATTGTGGTCACGTCCCACGTTCAAGTTTGTCATGATACACTTGACTACGGGTAATAAGCGTCAAATAGTTCGTACCTCAATTAAAGGGGTATTCATGATCTATGTTAAAGCGTGTTAAATGGAAAAACTCGTGTTAAATCGAAAAAAATTGGCTTCTTTTGCCGTGGTAAAACGAAATA
>NW_027111176.1:314898-315837 GCF_000696795.3 Halyomorpha halys | reverse complement strand
AATGGAAAAACTCGTGTTAAATCGAAAAAAATTGGCTTCTTTTGCCGTGGTAAAACGAAATAACATTTAACATGGTAAAACATATAACATTTAACACAACATCATGAATACCCCTTAAGTCTGGTTTAGAAGTAAGTATAGCTTCCTTAGCATTTCTACTGGCTAGATAGGTCCATATTTAAATGTTTAAGAATATTTGAATTTGAATAATTTCTTCAAAATTAGATGAATTCTACCCTTCTTTTACCAAAGTACAAAACGCATTCAGTTTGTGTAATGGAAATTTGAATTTTTTTTTTTTTCGTCAAACCAATGTTTTTTTATTTTTGAGGCTCTTTTACGTGATGTTAGTTAGAAATTATTTAAATAGTGTGTTTGTCAATGATTGTGATGATTACCGAAAAGGGTTTAAGGGTGGTAAAATACCGGTGCTTGGGTATGCAGATGATCAGGTATTATTGGGTGATGACAAAGAAACTATAGAACTAAATACAACCACGTTAATAAACTCCAGTAAGGAACTAGGTCTTGAAATAAATACGGATAGAACCAAATACATGGTTAGCAGTAGAAACGCGAGCAATTTTGGTGATATAGATATAGGAGGAAATACCTTTGAACAGGTAGATAGGTTTAAGTATTTAGGTTCTACGGTTGCGGCGAGAGGGATGCGCTGGGATCTTTTGATTAAAATGTGAGAGATCTAGCCCGAACCCGATATTATTCCTTCCATAATAAACTCTCTAACCAATCCTATTCGTTGCAGATTTGACCCAAAACAGATATGCGTCTTTTCATTCCAAACTCCTTAACCATCCTAACCCGTTAATTCTTAATCTTTCATCCTTAACAATCCTTGATAATCCTCCGAGGCGTCTGAAAAGAAGATGGCCACGGGACCATTAATTTAAATTAATGTTTGAAGTACCACCAATGGGT